>NC_089839.1:318316137-318502749 GCF_035609145.1 Eleutherodactylus coqui | reverse complement strand
CGCTCTAATAACTATGTTTAATATATCAGGGGTCAGTACAGAGATCTCTCCCATCATCTATTATACCCAGGACTGTAACAAGGGGCGCTCTAATAACTATGTATAATACATCAGGGGTCAGTACAGAGATCTCTCCCATCATCTATTATACCAAGGACTGTAACAAGGGGGCGCTCTAATAACTATGTATAGATATATCAGGGGTCAGTACAGAGATCTCTCCATCATCTATTATACCCAGGACTGTAACAAGGGGGCGCTCTAATAACTATGTATAGATATATCAGGGGTCAGTACAGAGATCTCTCCCATCATCTATTATACCCAGGACTGTAACAAGGGGACGCTGTAATAACTCTGTATAATAAGGCCGCCTGATAACATGCTCCCTGACCTACTGACTGCAATCCCTGCTAGCCATCATAAACCGCTCCTGCAGTCACACCGTTTCTGCCGTCACACGGCTAAATGTCTGACCATTGTCTATGTCTATGTGTATAGCATCGCTCACTCTCCACCTCGCCATACTGTGCACATCTCCAGCCATTTTACCTTTTGTATCACCCCATTACTTGTAGTATGTAAGCTCGTTGGAGCAGGACCCTCACCCCTATTGTATCAATCAACTGATTACTATGTAACCGTGGTTCTGTAATGTTTGTATTTTGTCTTTCTGTATTCCCCCTGTCTATGTAAGCGCTGCGGAATATGTTGGCGCTATACAAATAAAGATTATTATTATTATTATAATATATCAGAGCGAGTACAGAGATCTCTCCCATCGTCTATTATACCCAGGACTGTAACAAGGGGGTGCTCTAATAACTATGTATAATATATCAGAGTGAGTACAGTGATCTCTCCCATCATCTACTATACCAGGACTGTAACAAGAGGGCGCTCTAATAACTATGTATCAAATATCAGGGGTCAGTACAGAGATCTCTCCCATCATCTATTATACCCAGGACTGTAGCAAGGGGGCACTCTAATAACTATGTATAATATATCAGGGGTCAGTACAGAGATCTCTCCCATCATCTATTATACCAGGACTGTAACAAGAGGGCGCTCTAATAACTATGTATCAAATATCAGGGGTCAGTACAGAGATCTCTTCCATCATCTATAGCTTTGTATAATATATCAATAGTCAGTGCAGAGATCTCTCCCATCATCTATTATGCCAAGGTCTGTAACAAGGGGGCGCTCTAATAACTATGTATAGATATATCAGGGGTCAGTACAGAGATCTCTCCCATCATCTATTATACCCAGGACTGTAACAAGGGGGCGCTCTAATAACTATGTATAGATATATCAGGGGTCAGTACAGAGATCTCTCCCATCATCTATTATACCCAGGACTTTAACATGGGGGCGCTCTAATAACTATGTATAGATATATCAGGGGTCAGTACAGAGATCTCTCCATTCATCAATTATACCTAGGACTGTGACAAGGGGGCGCTGTAATAACTATGTATAGATATATCAGGGGCTAGTACAGAGATCTTTCTCATCATCTATAGCTTTGTATAATATATCAGTAGTCAGTGCAGAGATCTCTCCCATCATCTATTATACCCAGGACTGTAACAAGGGGGCGCTCTAATATCTATGTATAATATATCAGGGGTCAGTACAGAGATCTCTCCAATCATCTATTATACCAAGGACTGTAACAAGGGGGCACTCTAATAACTATGTTTAATATATCAGAGATCAGTGCTGAGATCTCTCCCATCATCTATTATACCCAGGACTGTAACAGGGGGCGCTCTAATAACTATGTATAGATATATCAGGGGTCAGTACAGAGATCTCTCCCATCATCTATTATACCCAGGACTGTAACAAGGGGGCGCTCTAATAACTATGTATAATAGTCAGTACAGAGATCTCTCCCATCATCTATTATACCCAGGACTGTAACAAGGGAGAGCTCTAATAACTATGTATAGATAAATCAGGGGTCAGTACAAAGATCTCTCCATCATCTATTTTCCCAGGACTGTAACAAGGGGGCGCTCTAATAACTATGTATAGATATATCAGGGGTCAGTACAGAGATCTCTCCATCATCTATTATACCCAGGACTGCAACAAGGGGGCGCTCTAATAACTATGTATAATATATCAGGGGTCAGTACAGAGATCTCTCCCATCATCTATTATACGCAGGACTGTAACAAGCGGGCGCTCTAATAACTATGTATAATATATCAGGGGTCAGTACAGAGATCTCTCCCATCATCTATTATACCCAGGACTGTAACAAGGGGGCGCTCTAATAACTATGTATAGATATATCAGGGGTCACTACAGAGATCTCTCCCATCATCTATAGCTTTGTATAATATATCAATAGTCAGTGCAGAGATCTCTCCCATCATCTATTATGCCAAGGTCTGTAACAAGGGGGCGCTCTAATAACTATGTATAGATATATCAGGGGTCAGTACAGAGATCTCTCCATTCATCAATTATACCTAGGACAGTGACAAGGGGGCGCTGTAATAACTATGTATAGATATATCAGGGGCTAGTACAGAGATCTTTCTCATCATCTATAGCTTTGTATAATATATCAGTAGTCAGTGCAGAGATCTCTCCCATCATCTATTATACCCAGGACTGTAACAAAGGGGCGCTCTAATAACTACATATAGATATATCAGGGGTATGGGCTGAGATCTCTCCATCATCTATTATACCCAGGACTGTAGAAAGAGGAGCTCTAAAAACTATGTATAATATATCAGAGGTCAGAACAGAGATCTCTCCGATCATCTATTATACCCAGGACTGTAACAAGGGTGCGCTCTAATAACTACATATAGATATATCAGGGGTCAGTACAGAGATCTCTCCCATCATCTATTATACCCAGGACTGTAACAAGGGGGCGCTCTAATAACTACATATAGATATATCAGGGGTCAGTACAGAGATCTCTCCCATCATCTATTATACCCAGGACTGTAGAAAGAGGAGCTCTAATAACTATGTGTAATATATCAGAGGTCAGAACAGAGATCTCTCCGATCATCTGTTATACCCAGGACTGTAACAAGGGGGCACTCTAATAACTATGTTTAATATATCAGAGATCAGTGCTGAGATCTCTCCCATCATCTATTATACCCAGGACTGTAACAAGGGAGAGCTCTAATAACTATGTATAGATATATCAGGGGTCAGTACAAAGATCTCTCCATCATCTATTTTCCCAGGACTGTAACAAGGGGGCGCTCTAATAACTATGTATAGATATATCAGGGGTCACTACAGAGATCTCTCCCATCATCTATTATACCCAGGACTGTAACAAGGGGCGCTCTAATAACTATGTATAGATATATCAGGGGTCAGTACAGAGATCTCTCCCATCATCTATTATACCCAGCACTGTAACAAGGGGGCGCTCTAATAACTATGTATAGATATATCAGAGGTCAGTACAGAGATCTCTCCCATCATCTATTATACCCAGGACTGTAACAAGGGGGCGCTCTAATAACTATGTATAGATATATCAGTGGTTAGTACAGAGATCTCGCCCATCATCTATTATACCCAGGACTGCAACAAGGGGGCGCTCTAATAACTATGTATATTATATCAGGGGTCAGTACAGAGATCTCTCACATCATCTATTATACCCTGGACTGTAACAAGGGGGCGCTCTAATAACTATGTATAGATATATCAGGGGTCAGTACAGAGATCTCTCCCATCATCTATTATACCCAGGACTGTAACAAGGGGGCGCTCTAATAACTATGTATAGATATATCAGGGGTCAGTACAGAGATCTCTCCCATCATCTATTATACCCAGGACTGTAACAAGGGGGCGCTCTAATAACTATGTATAAGATATCAGGGGTCAGTACAGAGATCTCTCCCATCATCTATTATACCCAGGACTGTAACAAGGGGGCGCTCTAATAACTATGTATAGATATATCAGGGGTCAGTACAGAGATCTCTCCCATCATCTATTCTACCCAGGACTGTAACAAGGGGGCGCTCTAATAACTATGTATAGATATAGCAGGGGTCAGTACAGAGATCTCTCCCATTGTGGTACGAGGACTTATAAGCTATTGTTTCTCTGTTACCAGCCTTCAGGCTGAAGCATATTAAACATATATTGTTCGTTTCCACATAACGTAATTATAAGTATCTAACAAATATAATATATATTACTGTATACTAACTTCACATCATCTTTCAGTTCCCTAACTATGAACATGGGAATGCAATCTCCTTTTCTCAAGGATGTGAAGTTTTGCTGTGTGACGTAATTGGTCGTCAAGACAACGGGGCGCTGTTGTACCAGGTGCTGATTCTGTATCCCTCCCCCGGTATGTACGTATCTAAAGTGTAAACTGCATGTTGGTTGGGATGCCTCCCCCTTGCGGCCCCCCCCCTCTTACTTCCTGTACTTGTATCAGTTTAAGAGATAAGATGAGCCAATAGGTGTTAGATTCCAATAAGACTGCCTATCTAGTATTTAAGAACCTGCTGTGATGTCACAAGTCAGTCTGGATTTGAGAACCTTTGTGTCTCCTAGACTCATTCATGTCGACATTGAATAAATCTTCATTTCCTATGTCCCTGGTATCGTGTTGGATTTCGGCTTCTACAACACCATCATCTATTATACCCAGGACTGTAACAAGGGGGCGCTCTAATAACTATGTATAATATATGAGGGGTCAGTACAGAGATCTCTCCATCATCTATTATACCCAGGACTGTAACAAGGGGGCGCTCTAATAACTATGTATAATATATGAGGGGTCAGTACAGAGATCTCTCCCATCATCTATTATACCCAGGACTGTAACAAGGGGGCGCTCTTATAACTATGTATATTATAACAGGGTCAGTACAGAGATCTCTCCCATCATCTATTATACCCAGGACTGTAACAAGGGGGCGCTCTAATAACTATGTATAATATATCAGGGGTCAGTACAGAGATCTCTCCCATTATCTATTATACCAGGACTGTAAGAAGGGGGCGCTCTAATAACTATGTATAGATATATCAGGGGTTAATACAGAGATCTCTCCATCATCTATTATACCCAGGACTGTAACAAGGGGGCGCTCTAATAACTATGTATATTATAACAGGGTAAGTACAGAGATCTCTCCCATCATCTATTATACCCAGGACTGTAACAAGGGGGCTCTCTAATAACTATGTATATTATATTAGGGGTCAGTACAGAGATCTCTCCCATCATCTATTATACCCAGGACTGTAACAAGGGGGCTCTCTAATAACTATGTATATTATATTAGGGGTCAGTACAGAGATCTCTCCCATCATCTATTATACCCAGGACTGTAACAAGGGGGCTCTCTAATAACTATGTATATTATATTAGGGGTCAGTACAGAGATCTCTCCCATCATCTATTATACCCAGGACTGTAACAAGGGGGCGTTCTAATAACTATGTATATTATATTAGGGGTCAGTACAGAGATCTCTCCCATCATCTATTATACCATAGACTGTAACAAGGGGGCGCTCTAATAACTATGTATAATATATCAGAGGTCAGTACAGTGATCTCTCCATCATCTATTATACCCAGGACTGTAACAGGGGGCGCTCTAATAACTATGTATATTATATCATTCGTCAGTACAGAGATCTCTCCCATCATCTATTATGCCCAGGAATGTAACAAGGGGGCGCTCTAATAACTATGTATAGATATATCAGGGGTCAGTACAGAGATCTCTCCCATCATCTATTATACCCAGGACTGTAACAAGGGGGCGCTCTAATAACTATGTATAGATACATCAGGGGTCAGTACAGAGATCTCTTCCATCATCTATTCTACCCAGGACTGCAACAAGGGGGCACTCTAATAACTATGTATAATATATCAGGGGTCAGTACAGTGATCTCTCCATCATCTATTCTACCCAGGACTGCAACAAGGGGGCACTCTAATAACTATGTATAATATATCAGGGGTCAGTACAGAGATCTCTCCATCATCTATTCTACCCAGGACTGCAACAAGGGGGCACTCTAATAACTATGTATAATATATAAGAGGTCAGTACAGAGATCTCTCCTATCATCTATTATACCCAGGACTGTAACAAGGGGGCGCTCTAATAACTATGTATAGATATATCAGGGGTCAGTACAGAGATCTCTCCTATCATCTATTATACCCAGGACTGTAACAAGGGGGCGCTCTAATAACTATGTGTAATATATCAGGGGTCAGTACAGAGATCTCTCCTATCATCTATTATACCCAGGACTGTAACAAGGGGGCGCTCTAATAACTATGTATAGATATATCAGGGGTCAGTACAGAGATCTCTCCTATCATCTATTATACCCAGGACTGTAACAAGGGGGCTGGAGTAGGTTGGCAGTAGGTGGAGCCTTGCAGTCTGAGCAGAGCTGAGCTACTGAGCAGACGTGTCTGGAGCCCTTTCCCTCTCCCTGGAGAGGTGAGGGGGCCTCCATGAGTGTGCAATCTAGCACATCCTCCACCGTTCCCCGGGTGAGACCAGCGGGGAATGATGGTGTGTTACTGGTCTCAGGAGGAGAGCGACTAAGAAGATCCCAGAGGCTGATGCAGCCAGACTCCATGGAGAGTGCAGGCCATCCTGGAAAGAAAGGTGAGTCTTCCCAAAGACGGGATGTTGGCGATTCCCTTATCCAGTACAAGGGGTGGGGTGGGCGCCGTCCCGGGGAGACCACCAACAAGTATAGTACCAGAATTCATCTATGTACTAATGAATTTGAGGCATGCGGTCAGAAGCTTAAAGAGCTGCAGATGGAGCTGAAATCTTTGAAGGCTCGGGCAGAGACTGCTACAAGGAGAAAGGACCGTGTGACTACATCAGAAGAGATGGGGAAGGTGAGAGAGGCCATTAAGCTTCATTCCACTAGAAAAGAGTATATTTTACAGAATGCTGGTGGATTTAAAGAAAGACTGAGCAACCAAGAGAGATTGGACAGCATGAGGAACCTCTCTGGGAAGGAGTCAGCAGTGACCTCGGTGTCTGACAGTGAGGAGGATGAGGCAGGTGTAATGGCGTCTCCAGGTGTGATGTCCTGCAGGGCGTCTCCAGATCTATCACCTGTGGAGATTTCCCAGCCCATCCCCCCAAGGCAGCCCAGCCCAAGGCTGAGTGCTTCTTACTCCTCAGATGAGGAGGAAAGGGAGGGAGAAGGTGGTTATTTAATGGCAGAAATTAAAAGAATGGAATCCCCCACTAATATGTCCAATCTTTCTTTTGGGGACGACCTACCTGAGGAGGGCAAAGAAAGATCAGGAAAAGGCAAGCAGAAGAAGAAGAAGCAATTACAGGTCGTATGCACCCGTTTTGTACCATTTCCTAGCCCCTCTGGTCAAACAGACTCGACATCTGTGGTGGTCCCGGGAATGGATCAGAGGGAGAGAATCTTTCCCAGTGGCACCCAGGGGGAGGATGGGAAAGACCCCCCTGCTCAGCCGACCCCAGTACCAGTAATGGTGTTGGATGCTGAGCAGGGAGGGAAAGGTATGCCATCCGTTGTTAGTCAGGCACCTGCGGTGGGTGTTGAGACTCCCATGGACTGCACGATCGCGGGTGGCGTGCCATCTTCCGAGACACACCCCGCCCCCTGATGCACGCAGGCATCCGGGGAGGGGGTACAGGCTATCACCTTGTCAGAGGTGAATCCTGATGCCCGGAGCAGGCAGACATCAGCTGTGGTGTCAGAGTCTGGGTGCGGGATCGTAGTTGCTCCGGCAGCACGGGACACCAGGGCATCGGCGGCGGTGTCAGCATCTAGTACGTTATAGTGGCAAAATCAGTGACATCAGGTCACGGAGGTCAAATAGCAGTTGGAGTGAAGAAGGCTTCTCCTGTTTCAGGGGTACTAGTGTCAACAGGGATGCAGGTGGTGGGACGTGAAAGTGCGAAGGAGGTCCAGGGAAAGGGGCTACATAAGGGTGGGTGTAGCATATCTACTGTGGTTGCAGAGGAGGAGAGTGGTAGTAGGAATGCTGGTAGGAGCACTGAGGATGGTAGTGGATCCAGAGTCACAGGAGGGGAGGAGAGGATGTCTGGGATGGTAGTGGCAGGTGCAGTGGGATGGGAAACCGTGAGTGATATAAAGAGTGTTTCTTCTGAATTAGGAAAGTCAGGAGGGTGTCCGGCTGTGCAGACTAGCCCGGCCATTATAAGGGTGACCGGGGGGTCCATGCAGGGTGTAGTTGGTCCTAGATTGTGGGGAGAGGCTCAAAACCTGGTCACCTCCTCTGCCGACGTACAACAGCCGGAGTCTAGGGATGGGAGGGCGGTTTGTCCAGAAAGGGATGCTGTGGGGATGATTGCCCACCCATCTGGTGCTATGGTTAGTAGTGCTGCGTCTTCAGATGGTTTTGGTGGAGATGCTGCATTATCTACAGATAATAGGACTGATGCCCAGGAACAGGCCAGGGCTGATGTTGCCGTAGTGGGGGGTGTGGTGGGGGCTGTGTCTGACCCATCTCCCCTCCCGGTGGTGCCTGGCCCCAAAAGTTATGCTGGAGTGGTTACCGGGGGCAGAGAGGCCTTTTCCCCGTGGGGCTGGACAGGGAAATTTACAGCGGCGTCTCTTGGAGGCCCTGAGGCGGGGAGAAAAGACGGCCAATATAGAGGGTGAGCAGGTTAACCTCGAGTTCTGGATCCAGCGGCATGGACTTTGGGCCTTCCGAGAGAATAGAGGGAATTGGTTGCTCCCAACAAGCGGGCCATCGGGGGCCAGAAGGAATGTAGTCCGTCTTCGGCATATAGGTAGCAGAGATACATGCCCAAAACGGGGGAAGGTGGTTGAGCTCCTGCTGAATATGGGCTTCAGGGCATATGACATCTTTGCCCTGATCCATCCGTTTGGCACCTTGGAGTTTGATATCAGCTTTGTTCGGTCAGAAGGTCTTGAACTTTTCTGGTCGAATTATGAGCTGGTTCAGACTAGGCCCGACTGGCGGGATTTCGAGGTGATCCCCGTTTCCCGCCAGGACACGGTGAAGTCAGTGACCATTTTAACCCGTAATGAGTCACTGTCGTTCATTGACATCATGACCTGGATATCTCGTTACGGGGAGGTGCAGGGCAACCCCACAAAGAACCGTGACGAGTACGGCATCTGGTCTGGAGCCTGTACTTTCCTGGTGAAATTGAGGCGGTCCGGAAACTCTGTTACCCACATTCCCTCCTCTGCTTTCTTGGGAAGAGATAGGATCCTGGCCTTTTACCAGGGGCAGCCGAAGGTCTGTCACAAGTGCGGTGACCCCACACATTTCAGTGCGGCATGTACCAAAGTGATGAGTACATTGTGTGGGGGAGAGGGTCACCATGCCGCCTCGTGTACAGACATTCGCTGCAACCTGTGTGGTGTCCTAGGACACCCCTTCAGTCGCTGTCCTCAGCGTGCCCGTGCTGATGTTGCTCCTGATCCGACTGGGGTACCCCGGGGCAGCGGGGCCTCAGCTGGAGAGGGGGAGGGCGGAAGTAGGGGGTCTGGAGGTCCGGTGATGGAAAAAGGTGGAAGAGTGAGTAAGACCAGACAGCAGATGTCCCAAAAGGAGGCAGGGGAAGGGGGGGAATCCAGTAGGATGACCCTGGTCCCTGTTTCCCAAGAGCCAGTAACCACCTCTGAGGACATAAGGGGCAGTGATTTGGAGGAAGAGGTCAGGAGACTGGCGAGAGAGGAGGAGGAAAGGTCCAGTTCCCTATCAAGTTCCCATCCAGAAGACAGTTTGGATGAGGAGAGTAGGGAATGGCAAAAGGAAAAATGTAAGAAGGGTAAACAGAATAAAAAGAAGGGGAAAAAGAAATCTTCTCCCCCTCCAGGTCAGATGCTAAAGGAGGGCCAAACCGGCTCCCCTCTGGTCATCTTAACAAACCGCTTTCAGACACTGGAAGGAGGCGACCCTGAATCCTCCTCATTAGAGGAGGAGGAGGAGGGGGAGCCAAGGAATAGAGTAGTGGCGGTGGGGGACGTCGCTCCCCTCCCCCCTGGGGGGCCACAAGTTCCTCCGGGGGTTAGGGGAGACTCAGTGCCACGGGACAAAGGTGAAGGCTCCTCTCCGAATCTGAAGGGGGGTTCACAAAAAGAAATAAACAATCATGTAAAAATATAAATATTGTAGAAATGGATATGTCGGAGTGTTTAAAAAGGGGTGGTAGGGATTCTGGTGGGGAATCGGGTAATGTAAAGAAGAGAGCTGTCCAACTCGATCACCCTTGATGGCGGCACTCACCCCGTTGACGTTGGCGACCATTAATGTCGCTAGCATTAAGTCTGATATGGCTCGCCTTATGGCCTTTGATTTTTTCAGCCGGAATGAAGCTGATATTTTGTTTTTGCAAGAGACCAGGCTAACAGACCTGGCCAGTATCCATAAAGCAAAGAGGGAGTGGACTCATGGGCCCTCCTATTGGTCTCTTGTGGCCGAACCATATAGCGGGGTGGCGGTTCTTTTTAAAACTGCAGCGGTTGAATGCAGACAGGTAATCGAGGTGGAAATGGGGAGGTGCTTGGTCTTGGACATCCTTATGAGAGGTCAAGAGCTTCGGCTCATAAATATTTATGGTCCTCAGAGCAAGAACGAGAGGAAGGGCCTCTTCATAAGGATCAAGCCCTTTCTTTTTACGAGCCGACTGGTGATCTTTGGCGGAGACTTCAATAATGTCTCGAGGCTCTGTGATAGGGGAGGTGCCAGAGACAAGTTGGCTTACGACAGCGTCGCCTTGAATAATATAGTGAGTGAGGCTCGCCTGGTGGATGTCCACGTTCGGCACACCACAGGCGACACGGGGTTCACTTTTTATCGAGGTAGTTGTAGATCTAGAATAGATAGGTTTTATTTAAAGGATGTGGCTGTCTCCTCACCAATTCTGGTGGTGGAGGTGGAATTCTCCGATCACGGTTTAATTATGTTTTCTCTGAATGTTTCAGAAACCCCTCGGATGGGAAGAGGTTTATGGAAGTTAAATTCGGCACTCCTGGAGGAGGAGGAAATAAGACAGTCCTTTGAGGATTTTCTGCAGAGCCAGCTTCCACTGATGGGCCTTTGTAACAGTAAGTCAGAGTGGTGGGAGATCTTCAAGAAACGGGTTGCAAAGTATTTCTGTGAGCTCTCAAACCTCAGAAGTTTGACCCAGTACCGTTTATATCAAGCTTTGAGGAGGAAACTCGAGCAAATTGTCTCGACTGGGGGCAGCCGTGAGGAGGCCTCCAGGGTGAAAGCCTTGCTGAAGGGATGTCAGTATGATAGGCACACATCTTTAGTTTTTGAGAGGGATTTCGGGAAATTCCGCTCGCCCGACCCCTACAGAAACTGTAAGTTGTCAGTGAATAGTAGGTTGGTAACGGGTCTGGTTGATAGTACAGGATCTCTGAAAAGGTCCAGTTCAGGGATCCTGGAGGTCGTCAGATCTTTCTACTCACACCTTTTGGCAAGGAAGGATCTAGATCGAGTCAAGATGTCGGCTTTTCTGGCTGATACCATCCCTGAGCAGGGGGTGGCATCGTCGCTTGACGTTTTGACGGAACCGATTAGGGAAGAGGAAGTGAGACTGGCCTTTGATGGGCTTGCGCTCAAGAAAACGCCAGGTCCGGATGGCTTAACATCCGAATTTTATAAGACCTTTAAGGAGCTGTTGGCTCCCCTGTTGACCGAGATATTTAATGAATGTCTATCCTCGGGCATTCTGCCAGAGTCAATGAGGAGGTCGGCCCTGATCATTTTGTCAAAGGGTAAAGATCCATCCCGGATTGAGAATTGGCGTCCCATAGCGCTTCTCAATACAGACCGGAAGGTTCTTGCAAAGATCATTTTTAACAGGCTGGTGCATTTTGCACCCAAACTACTTTCGGGGGACCAGCACTGCTCTGTTCCTGGCCGAAGTACTTTCAGTGCTGTACTGGGTGTCCGGGAGGCTGTGGAACAGGGTAGGGCCGGTAATTGGAAAGGGTTCTTGCTGTCCTTGGATCAGGCCAAGGCCTTTGATAGGGTTGACCATGAGTACCTCTGGTCAGTCCTTCTGAGATACGGTTTACCAATAGGGTTTATTGATTGGCTTAAAGTTTTGTATGCAGGGGCTGAGAGTTTCCCGCTGGTGAACGGTTGGGTCGGGCGCCCCTTTGGGGTGGGGTCCGGTGTCCGCCAGGGTTGTCCTTTGAGCCCGTTGCTATATGTGTTCGCAATTGACCCCTTTTTAAGGCGGTTGAGTGGCGGACGATTGGCGGGGGTCGGGATGGGCCTGGAGGGGCCGGAGTCTGCACTTAGGGCGGTGGCCTACGCTGACGATGTCACTGTCTTTGTCTTGTCCAAGGAGGAGGCTGGATGGGTGATGTCGGAGGTGGTTAGGTATTCGGAGGCTTCCGGATCCCGAGTCAATTGGGACAAGTGTGAAAGTCTCTGGCTGGGGGAAGGAGATCCTGATTTCAGTCTCCCAGACACTCTCCCGGAGCCTCAAGAATTTGCAAAAGTTTTAGGCATCCAATTTGGCCAGGGTGATTACCCAGGGAGAAATTGGGACGGTAAACTGAAAGATGCCAGTCAGAAGGTTGACCAGTGGAAGGGATGGTCTTTGTCCCTGAGAGAAAGGGTTAGCCTTATCAAGACTTTCCTGCTCCCGTTGTTAATCTATTTGGGCAGTGTATGTATCTTGCCGGAGCCTCTCTGGACACGGGTCTATAGTCTGTTCTTCCAGCTGTTGTGGGGGAAACGACTAAACCTAGTAAAGCGGGAGGTCACATACCGCACAAGGAGACTAGGGGGGTTGTGTATGGTCAACCCCGTGGTATTCCTAGTGAATACCTTTCTTAAAGCCAATATAGCAAACTTCTGGAATACAGGAAGGGCTCCTTTGTGGGTAGTCTCCTCTAAGGCATGGTTTAGGCCTTTCTTCCAGGAATGGAAGACAGGAGGGCGTGTGAAAGATTTTCGTTCAACCCATGGACATCTCCCGGCTTACGTTGCCCCGGTTCTGAAGGGTATTCGTCGCTGGGGCTTGGGGGCTGAGGAGATTAGGACTCTGTCAAGGAGGTTCCTTGACAATAGGGTTCTGGTCACCTGCTTCCAAAATCCACTGGCCCTCAGGGACTGCCCAGGTCAGGACCTAGAGGTAGGGTTAGTTTTGTTAAATTCAGTAAGGGTCCCATTGAAGTTTTGGGATTTGGCCTGGCACTCCTTCCATGGTAAGTTGCATGTGAGGGATAACTTGAAGTACAGAAAGGTGGAGGAGAGGGACTGTCCCCGGGAGGAGTGTGGCTCTGTAGTGGAAACTATGGAGCATTTCTTACTTCAGTGTCCCTTTAATACAGAGGTCTACAGAAGGGTAGGGGCTTCCATTGGTTGGCCTAGGCTGGCTGTCCTCTCCTATCCTGAGTGGGCCTATGGGGCATTCAGAGATCTGGGTGGACGGGACAGGTGCACATTATATCTAGTTAGTCTAGTGGTTAGCTACTACATGTGGCACGCGCGATGTTTAGTTTCGACGCGTCAAAAAATCCTCCCTGTGGATGTGGTGTGTAGGGACATCCTCGGGGACCTGGTGAAGGTGCGTTCTTTGGAGTTCAACAGGTTGGGTGCACTCAGGGCCTCTCGCCTATGGAGGGGTCTTTCTTTTGGAGTGCCCTAGCCTGGGGTCTTCTTTCCCGGTGATGGGCTAATTTTATTCTTTTCACTTGATAGCTTTTTGTTTTAGTAAATAGAGGAAGAAAAGAGGGCTTGTAAGCACTGAACCTGAGCTTCTTAATGGTATAAGGTGTGTGGTATGTAGGGTATAAGGTGTGTGGTGTGTAGGGTATAAGGTGTATGGTATGTAGGGTATAAGGTGTGTGGTATGTAGGGTATAAGGTGTGCGGTATGTAGGGTATAAGGTGTGTGGTATGTAGGGTATAAGGTGTGTGGTATGTAGGGTATAAGGTGTGTGGTGTGTAGGGTATAAGGTTATGGTATGTAGGGTATAAGGTGTGTGGTATGTAGGGTATAAGGTGTGTGGTGTGTAGGGTATAAGGTGTATGGTATGTAGGGTATAAGGTGTGTGGTATGTAGGGTATAAGGTGTGTGGTATGTAGGGTATAAGGTGTGCGGTATGTAGGGTATAAGGTGTGCGGTATGTAGGGTATAAGGTGTGTGGTATGTAGGGTATAAGGTGTGTGGTATGTAGGGTATAAGGTGTGCGGTATGTAGGGTATAAGGTGTGTGGTATGTAGGGTATAAGGTGTGTGGTATGTAGGGTATAAGGTGTATGGTATGTAGGGTATAAGGTGTATGGTATGTAGGGTATAAGGTGTGCGGTATGTAGGGTATAAGGTGTGTGGTGTGTAGGGTATAAGGTGTGTATGGTATGTAGGGTATAAGGTGTGTGGTATGTAGGGTATAAGGTGTATGGTATGTAGGGTATAAGGTGTGTGGTGTGTAGGGTATAAGGTGTGCGGTATGTAGGGTATAAGGTGTGTGGTATGTAGGGTATAAGGTGTGCGGTATGTAGGGTATAAGGTGTGTGGTATGTAGGGTATAAGGTGTGTGGTATGTAGGGTATAAGGTGTGTGGTATGTAGGGTATAAGGTGTATGGTATGTAGGGTATAAGGTGTGCGGTATGTAGGGTATAAGGTGTGCGGTATGTAGGGTATAAGGTGTGTGGTATGTAGGGTATAAGGTGTGTGGTATGTAGGGTATAAGGTGTGTGGTATGTAGGGTATAAGGTGTGTGGTATGTAGGGTATAAGGTGTGTGGTATGTAGGGTATAAGGTGTGTGGTATGTAGGGTATAAGGTGTGCGGTATGTAGGGTATAAGGTGTGCGGTATGTAGGGTATAAGGTGTGTGGTGTGTAGGGTATAAGGTGTGCGGTATGTAGGGTATAAGGTGTGCGGTGTGTAGGGTATAAGGTGTGCGGTATGTAGGGTATAAGGTGTGCGGTATGTAGGGTATAAGGTGTATGTTATGTAGGGTATAAGGTGTATGGTATGTAGGGTATAAGGTGTGTGGTGTGTAGGGTATAAGGTGTGCGGTATGTAGGGTATAAGGTGTGTGGTATGTAGGGTATAAGGTATATGGTATGTAGGGTATAAGGTGTATGGTATGTAGGGTATAAGGTGTATGGTATGTAGGGTATAAGGTGTGTGGTATGTAGGGTATAAGGTGTGTGGTATGTAGGGTATAAGGTGTGTGGTATGTAGGGTATAAGGTGTATGGTATGTAGGGTATAAGGTGTGTGGTATGTAGGGTATAAGGTGTGTGGTATGTAGGGTATAAGGTGGGTGGTGTGTAGGGTATAAGGTGTGTGGTATGTAGGGTATAAGGTGTGCGGTATGTAGGGTATAAGGTGTGCGGTATGTAGGGTATAAGGTGTGTGGTATGTAGGGTATAAGGTGTGCGGTATGTATGGTATAAGGTGTGCGGTGTGTAGGGTATAAGGTGTGCGGTATGTAGGGTATAAGGTGTGCGGTATGTAGGGTATAAGGTGTGTGGTGTGTAGGGTATAAGGTGTGTGGTGTGTAGGGTATAAGGTGTGTGGTATGTAGGGTATAAGGTGTGCGGTATGTAGGGTATAAGGTGTGTGGTATGTAGGGTATAAGGTGTGTGGTATGTAGGGTATAAGGTGTATGGTATGTAGGGTATAAGGTGTGTGGTATGTAGGGTATAAGGTGTATGGTATGTAGGGTATAAGGTGTGCGGTATGTAGGGTATAAGGTGTGTGGTATGTAGGGTATAAGGTGTGTGGTATGTAGGGTATAAGGTGTGTGGTATGTAGGGTATAAGGTGTGTGGTATGTAGGGTATAAGGTGTGTGGTATGTAGGGTATAAGGTGTGTGGTATGTAGGGTATAAGGTGTGCGGTATGTAGGGTATAAGGTGTGCGGTATGTAGGGTATAAGGTGTGTGGTGTGTAGGGTATAAGGTGTGCGGTGTGTAGGGTATAAGGTGTGCGGTGTGTAGGGTATAAGGTGTGCGGTATGTAGGGTATAAGGTGTGTGGTATGTAGGGTATAAGGTGTGCGGTGTGTAGGGTATAAGGTGTGCGGTATGTAGGGTATAAGGTGTGCGGTATGTAGGGTATAAGGTGTGCGGTATGTAGGGTATAAGGTGTGTGGTGTGTAGGGTATAAGGTGTGTGGTATGTAGGGTATAAGGTGTGTGGTATGTAGGGTATAAGGTGTGCGGTATGTAGGGTATAAGGTGTGCGGTATGTAGGGTATAAGGTGTGTGGTATGTAGGGTATAAGGTGTGCGGTGTGTAGGGTATAAGGTGTGCGGTATGTAGGGTATAAGGTGTGCGGTATGTAGGGTATAAGGTGTATGTTATGTAGGGTATAAGGTGTATGGTATGTAGGGTATAAGGTGTGTGGTGTGTAGGGTATAAGGTGTGCGGTATGTAGGGTATAAGGTGTGTGGTATGTAGGGTATAAGGTATATGGTATGTAGGGTATAAGGTGTATGGTATGTAGGGTATAAGGTGTATGGTATGTAGGGTATAAGGTGTGTGGTATGTAGGGTATAAGGTGTGTGGTATGTAGGGTATAAGGTGTGTGGTATGTAGGGTATAAGGTGTATGGTATGTAGGGTATAAGGTGTGTGGTATGTAGGGTATAAGGTGTGTGGTATGTAGGGTATAAGGTGTGTGGTGTGTAGGGTATAAGGTGTGTGGTATGTAGGGTATAAGGTGTGCGGTATGTAGGGTATAAGGTGTGCGGTATGTAGGGTATAAGGTGTGTGGTATGTAGGGTATAAGGTGTGTGGTATGTAGGGTATAAGGTGTGCGGTGTGTAGGGTATAAGGTGTGCGGTATGTAGGGTATAAGGTGTGCGGTATGTAGGGTATAAGGTGTGTGGTGTGTAGGGTATAAGGTGTGTGGTGTGTAGGGTATAAGGTGTGTGGTATGTAGGGTATAAGGTGTGCGGTATGTAGGGTATAAGGTGTGTGGTATGTAGGGTATAAGGTGTGCGGTATGTAGGGTATAAGGTGTATGGTATGTAGGGTATAAGGTGTGTGGTATGTAGGGTATAAGGTGTGCGGTATGTAGGGTATAAGGTGTGTGGTATGTAGGGTATAAGGTGTGTGGTATGTAGGGTATAAGGTGTGTGGTGTGTAGGGTATAAGGTGTGTGGTATGTAGGGTATAAGGTGTGCGGTATGTAGGGTATAAGGTGTGTGGTATGTAGGGTATAAGGTGTGCGGTGTGTAGGGTATAAGGTGTATGGTATGTAGGGTATAAGGTGTGCGGTATGTAGGGTATAAGGTGTGCGGTATGTAAGGTATAAGGTGTGCGGTATGTAGGGTATAAGGTGTATGGTATGTAGGGTATAAGGTGTGTGGTATGTAGGGTATAAGGTGTGTGGTATGTAGGGTATAAGGTGTGTGGTATGTAGGGTATAAGGTGTGCGGTATGTAGGGTATAAGGTGTGTGGTATGTAGGGTATAAGGTGTGCGGTATGTAGGGTATAAGGTGTATGGTATGTAGGGTATAAGGTGTGTGGTATGTAGGGTATAAGGTGTATGGTATGTAGGGTATAAGGTGTATGGTGTGTAGGGTATAAGGTGTGCGGTATGTAGGGTATAAGGAGTGCGGTATGTAGGGTATAAGGAGTGCAGTATGTAGGGTATAAGGTGTGCGGTATGTAGGGTATAAGGTGTGCGGTATGTAGGGTATAAGGTGTGTGGTATGTAGGGTATAAGGTGTATGGTATGTAGGGTATAAGGTGTGCGGTGTGTAGGGTATAAGGTGTGCGGTATGTAGGGTATAAGGTGTGCGGTATGTAGGGTATAAGGTGTGCGGTATGTAGGGTATAAGGTGTGCGGTATGTAGGGTATAAGGTGTATGGTATGTAGGGTATAAGGTGTGCGGTATGTAGGGTATAAGGTGTATGGTATGTAGGGTATAAGGTGTGTGGTATGTAGGGTATAAGGTGTGTGGTATGTAGGGTATAAGGTGTGTGGTATGTAGGGTATAAGGTGTGCGGTATGTAGGGTATAAGGTGTGTGGTGTGTAGGGTATAAGGTGTGCGGTATGTAGGGTATAAGGTGTGTGGTATGTAGGGTATAAGGTGTGTGGTATGTAGGGTATAAGGTGTGCGGTATGTAGGGTATAAGGTGTGTGGTATGTAGGGTATAAGGTGTGTGGTATGTAGGGTATAAGGTGTATGGTATGTAGGGTATAAGGTGTATGGTATGTAGGGTATAAGGTGTATGGTATGTAGGGTATAAGGTGTATGGTATGTAGGGTATAAGGTGTAAGGTATGTAGGGTATAAGGTGTACGGTATGTAGGGTATAAGGTGTACGGTATGTAGGGTATAAGGTGTGCGGTATGTAGGGTATAAGGTGTGCGGTATGTAGGGTATAAGGTGTGCGGTATGTAGGGTATAAGGTGTGCGGTATGTAGGGTATAAGGTGTGCAGTATGTAGGGTATAAGGTGTGCGGTATGTAGGGTATAAGGTGTGCGGTATGTAGGGTATAAGGTGTGTGGTATGTAGGGTATAAGGTGTGCGGTATGTAGGGTATAAGGTGTGTAGGGTATAAGGTGTGTGGTGTGTAGGGTATAAGGTGTGTGGTATGTAGGGTATAAGGTGTGTGGTATGTAGGGTATAAGGTGTGTGGTATGTAGGGTATAAGGTGTATGGTATGTAGGGTATAAGGTGTGTGGTATGTAGGGTATAAGGTGTGTGGTATGTAGGGTATAAGGTGTGCGGTATGTAGGGTATAAGGTGTATGGTATGTAGGGTATAAGGTGTGTGGTATGTAGGGTATAAGGTGTGTGGTATGTAGGGTATAAGGTGTGTGGTATGTAGGGTATAAGGTGTGTGGTATGTAGGGTATAAGGTGTGCGGTATGTAGGGTATAAGGTGTGTAGGGTATAAGGTGTGTGGTATGTAGGGTATAAGGTGTGTGGTATGTAGGGTATAAGGTGTGTGGTATGTAGGGTATAAGGTGTATGGTATGTAGGGTATAAGGTGTGCGGTGTGTAGGGTATAAGGTGTGTGGTATGTAGGGTATAAGGTGTGCGGTATGTAGGGTATAAGGTGTGCGGTATGTAGGGTATAAGGTGTGTGGTATGTAGGGTATAAGGTGAATGGTATGTAGGGTATAAGGTGTGTGGTATGTAGGGTATAAGGTGTATGGTATGTAGGGTATAAGGTGTATGGTATGTAGGGTATAAGGTGTATGGTATGTAGGGTATAAGGTGTGTGGTATGTAGGGTATAAGGTGTATGGTATGTAGGGTATAAGGTGTGTGGTGTGTAGGGTATAAGGTGTGTGGTATGTAGGGTATAAGGTGTGTGGTATGTAGGGTATAAGGTGTATGATATGTAGGGTATAAGGTGTGTGGTATGTAGGGTATAAGGTGTGTGGTATGTAGGGTATAAGGTGTGTGGTATGTAGGGTATAAGGTGTGCGGTATGTAGGGTATAAGGTGTGTGGTATGTAGGGTATAAGGTGTGTGGTGTGTAGGGTATAAGGTGTGTGGTATGTAGGGTATAAGGTGTGCGGTATGTAGAGTATAAGGTGTGTGGTATGTAGGGTATAAGGTGTGTGGTGTGTGGTATGTAGGGTATAAGGTGTGTGGTATGTAGGGTATAAGGTGTGTGGTATGTAGGGTATAAGGTGTGTGGTGTGTAGGGTATAAGGTGTATGGTATGTAGGGTATAAGGTGTGCGGTATGTAGGGTATAAGGTGTGCGGTATGTAGGGTATAAGGTGTGTGGTATGTAGGGTATAAGGTGTGCGGTATGTAGGGTATAAGGTGTGTGCTATGTAGGGTATAAGGTGTGCGGTATGTAGGGTATAAGGTGTGTGGTATGTAGGGTATAAGGTGTATGGTATGTAGGGTATAAGGTGTATGGTATGTAGGGTATAAGGTGTATGGTATGTAGGGTATAAGGTGTGCGGTATGTAGAGTATAAGGTGTATGGTATGTAGGGTATAAGGTGTGTGGTATGTAGGGTATAAGGTGTGTGGTGTGTAGGGTATAAGGTGTATGGTATGTAGGGTATAAGGTGTGCGGTATGTAGGGTATAAGGTGTGCGGTATGTAGGGTATAAGGTGTGTGGTATGTAGGGTATAAGGTGTGCGGTATGTAGGGTATAAGGTGTGTGCTATGTAGGGTATAAGGTGTGCGGTATGTAGGGTATAAGGTGTGTGGTATGTAGGGTATAAGGTGTATGGTATGTAGGGTATAAGGTGTATGGTATGTAGGGTATAAGGTGTGCGGTATGTAGGGTATAAGGTGTGCGGTATGTAGGGTATAAGGTGTGTGGTATGTAGGGTATAAGGTGTGTGGTATGTAGGGTATAAGGTGTGTGGTATGTAGGGTATAAGGTGTATGGTATGTAGGGTATAAGGTGTATGGTATGTAGGGTATAAGGTGTGCGGTATGTAGGGTATAAGGTGTGCGGTATGTAGGGTATAAGGTGTGCGGTATGTAGGGTATAAGGTGTGCGGTATGTAGGGTATAAGGTGTGCGGTATGTAGGGTATAAGGTGTGCGGTATGTAGGGTATAAGGTGTGCGGTATGTAGGGTATAAGGTGTGCGGTATGTAGGGTATAAGGTGTGTGGTATGTAGGGTATAAGGTGTGTGGTATGTAGGGTATAAGGTGTGTGGTATGTAGGGTATAAGGTGTGTGGTGTGTAGGGTATAAGGTGTGCGGTATGTAGGGTATAAGGTGTGTGGTGTGTAGGGTATAAGGTGTATGGTGTGTAGGGTATAAGGTGTATGGTATGTAGGGTATAAGGTGTGCGGTGTGTAGGGTATAAGGTGTATGGTGTGTAGGGTATAAGGTGTGTGGTATGTAGGGTATAAGGTGTGCGGTATGTAGGGTATAAGGTGTGTGGTATGTAGGGTATAAGGTGTATGGTATGTAGGGTATAAGGTGTATGGTATGTAGGGTATAAGGTGTGCGGTATGTAGGGTATAAGGTGTGTGGTGTGTAGGGTATAAGGTGTATTGTATGTAGGGTATAAGGTGTGTGGTATGTAGGGTATAAGGTGTATGGTATGTAGGGTATAAGGTGTATGGTATGTAGGGTATAAGGTGTGTGGTGTGTAGGGTATAAGGTGTGTGGTGTGTAGGGTATAAGGTGTATTGTATGTAGGGTATAAGGTGTGTGGTATGTAGGGTATAAGGTGTATGGTATGTAGGGTATAAGGTGTATGGTATGTAGGGTATAAGGTGTATGGTATGTAGGGTATAAGGTGTGTGGTATGTAGGGTATAAGGTGTGCGGTATGTAGGGTATAAGGTGTGCGGTATGTAGGGTATAAGGTGTGCGGTATGTAGGGTATAAGGTGTGCGGTATGTAGGGTATAAGGTGTATGGTATGTAGGGTATAAGGTGTGCGGTATGTAGGGTATAAGGTGTGTGGTATGTAGGGTATAAGGTGTGTGGTATGTAGGGTATAAGGTGTGTGGTATGTAGGGTATAAGGTGTGCGGTATGTAGGGTATAAGGTGTGTGGTATGTAGGGTATAAGGTGTGCGGTATGTAGGGTATAAGGTGTGCGGTATGTAGGGTATAAGGTGTGTGGTATGTAGGGTATAAGGTGTGCGGTATGTAGGGTATAAGGTGTGCGGTATGTAGGGTATAAGGTGTGTGGTGTGTAGGGTATAAGGTGTGTGGTATGTAGGGTATAAGGTGTGTGGTATGTAGGGTATAAGGTGTGTGGTATGTAGGGTATAAGGTGTGTGGTATGTAGGGTATAAGGTGTGTGGTGTGTAGGGTATAAGGTGTGCGGTATGTAGGGTATAAGGTGTGTGGTGTGTAGGGTATAAGGTGTGTGGTGTGTAGGGTATAAGGTGTGCGGTATGTAGGGTATAAGGTGTATGTTATGTAGGGTATAAGGTGTGCGGTATGTAGGGTATAAGGTGTGCGGTATGTAGGGTATAAGGTGTGCGGTATGTAGGGTATAAGGTGTGTGGTATGTAGGGTATAAGGTGTATGTTATGTAGGGTATAAGGTGTGCGGTATGTAGGGTATAAGGTGTGCGGTATGTAGGGTATAAGGTGTATGGTATGTAGGGTATAAGGTGTATGGTATGTAGGGTATAAGGTGTGTGGTATGTAGGGTATAAGGTGTGCGGTATGTAGGGTATAAGGTGTGTGGTATGTAGGGTATAAGGTGTGCGGTATGTAGGGTATAAGGTGTGTGGTATGTAGGGTATAAGGTGTGTGGTATGTAGGGTATAAGGTGTATGGTATGTAGGGTATAAGGTGTGTGGTGTGTAGGGTATAAGGTGTGTGGTGTGTAGGGTATAAGGTGTGTGGTGTGTAGGGTATAAGGTGTGTGGTATGTAGGGTATAAGGTGTATGGTATGTAGGGTATAAGGTGTATGGTATGTAGGGTATAAGGTGTATGGTATGTAGGGTATAAGGTGTATGATATGTAGGGTATAAGGTGTATGGTATGTAGGGTATAAGGTGTGTGGTATGTAGGGTATAAGGTGTATGGTATGTAGGGTATAAGGTGTGCGGTATGTAGGGTATAAGGTGTGTGGTGTGTAGGGTATAAGGTGTGTGGTATGTAGGGTATAAGGTGTATGGTATGTAGGGTATAAGGTGTATGGTATGTAGGGTATAAGGTGTGTGGTATGTAGGGTATAAGGTGTATGGTATGTAGGGTATAAGGTGTGTGGTATGTAGGGTATAAGCTGTGTGGTATGTAGGGTATAAGGTGTGCGGTATGTAGGGTATAAGGTGTGCGGTATGTAGGGTATAAGGTGTATGGTATGTAGGGTATAAGGTGTGCGGTATGTATTTTTGTATGTAGTTTGCTAGTTGGTGAGGGAGCCCAAGATGTCAGCCAGTGTGGCCCACCTTGGAGATACAGGGCAACCCGCTGTCATATCAGCCAGGGTTGATATCCTGTATGGTGGGTCACCACCCATCTATGGCTGACATCTTTGGTATCGTTCCCCTGTGCAGGCTATTAGTATATGCAGTCACTCCTCCCCATTCTGGGCTGGGTTGAGTGGGTGACTGCATATTAGCCTGCCAGGAACAAGCTGCTCCTCCACACATTATTGTCTGGCTGACTACATATCTTCAGGGCTTAAGGCCATTGCGCCTGCCCTACGGCGATCGTGCCTATGGTGACCGTGTCTGCTTTGCAGACCTTCAGGTATTGTATTTTTGGCTTTTTCAGTGAATATGTGTTTTTTTTTCTTTTTCCTCACCTCCGTGATTTTAAACACTATGTATAGATATATCAGGGGTCAGTACAGAGATCTCTCACATCATCTATTATACCCTGGACTGTAACAAGGGGGCACTCTAATAACTATGTATAGATATATCAGGGGTCAGTGCAGAGATCTCTCCCATCATCTATTATACCCAGGACTGTAACAAGGAGGCGCTCTAATAACTATGTATAGATATATCAGGGGTCAGTACAGAGATCTCTCCCATCATCTATTATACCCAGGACGGTAACAAGGGGGCGCTCTAATAACTATGTATAGATATATGAGGGATCAGTACAGAGATCTCTCCCATCATCTATTATACCCAGGACTGTAACAAGGGGGCGCTCTAATAACTATGTATAATATATCAGGGGTCAGTACAGAGATCTCTCCCATCATCTATTATACCCAGGACTGTAACAAGGGGGCGCTCTAATAACTATGTATAGATATATCAGGGGTCAGTACAGAGATCTCCCCCACCATCTATTAAACCCAGGACTGTAACAAGGGGGCGCTCTAATAACTATGTATAGATATATCAGGGGTCAGTACAGAGATCTCTCCCATCATCTATTATACCCAGGACTGTAACAAGGGGGCGCTCTAATAACTATGTATAGATATATCAGGGGTCAGTACAGAGATCTCTCCCATCATCTATTATACCCAGGACTGTAACAAGGGGGCGCTCTAATAACTATGTATAATATATCAGGGGTCAGTACAGAGATCTCTCCCATCATCTATTATACCCAGGACTGTAACAAGGGGGCGCTCTAATACTATATCAGCAGAACAGCCTCCCATACACCATGAGTGGTAGTTTGTCCAGAGCCTGTGGTATAGGGAGGTGACGGCTGTCCTCTAGTCCCTGCCTGGGACTTTTCAGTGACTAGTATATGGTGACATGTGGCTGGTGATGATTTCTGCTCCAGTGTGTTTTGAGTCTCATTAAGCTATACATAAGAGTCCCAGAATGCAAAGCAAATAAGGGAGATGGAACAATACTGCTGTAGCACCACCTTTCGGTATGCAGCATTCCTGCAAGTCAATGTTAGACTCTTTATACAAGACTTGTAACAATGACTAGGAATTGAAAACCAAGCCAGAATCCAAAGAGAATGCAGAACTGCGCTATGAAGGACCCGCGTGTCCCCTGACCTGGTGTCCGGCCTCTGCCAGAAGCTGCTTCGTCTCCCGGAGGACCCGTCTCATGCTGGGATTAGGCTGGAAGAATCCATCCTCCTCATAGAAGCCAATCCGTAGAGGCTCAACGGAGGAAAATGTCTGCAGAACATAGTAGATGGGGAAATTCAGCATCATATAGACAAGCGAGTCCAATCAACTTCAGGGTCCCCTCCCCCACCTATCTTGGAGTCCCCACCATTCTATAGTAGTTCCAGTCATCCTCAGGATACCCCCCTCCCCCACCTATCTTGGAGTCCCCACCATTCTATAGTAGTTCCAATCATCCTCAGGATACCCCCTCCCCCACCTATCTTGGAGTCCCCACCATTCTATAGTAGTTCCAATCATCCTCAGGATACCCCCGTCCCCCACCTCCACGGGAGTCCCCACCATTCTATAGTAGTTCCAGTCATCCTCAGGATACCCCCCTCCCTCACCTATCTTGGAGTCCCCACCATTCTATAGTAGTTCCAGTCATCCTCAGGATACCCCCCTCCCCCACCTATCTTGGAGTCCCCACCATTCTATAGTAGTTCCAATCATCCTCAGGATACCCCCCTCCCCCACCTATCTTGGAGTCCCTACCATTCTATAGGAGCCTATGACCCCCACCCAGACATAGCATTATTATTTCCTACTACCTTCTCATTAAAATAAAGTGGAGGAACACTTGTGTCAAGATGAAACATCTCATCGCACCACAACGCCTTCATGGTGTACACCAGACTGTCCACGTCTCTCGCCATCGGCCCGATGCAAAATGGTACTGAAATGAAAGTCACAAAATCTGGGTAGTCTCATTCTCAGAAGACGTCTTGTATGTCGCCCCCTACTGTCACTAACAAGCCCTGCTGGCCCCTGGATACGACTGACCACAGCCCATAAGACCCCAACCTTTTATCTGCAGAACTGACACGGCAGGTCTGAGTATTGCGACTCATTCCTATCTTATATCCGTATGCTCAGCCTGATGGGAAGACCCGTTGGTCATGATGGGTATGGGCTCAGATGTCACATACAATATATTTCAAGTTTGCAGCTGACCGTGGATTGTTGAACCCATCTCCTAATGTCATTGCTGACTGCTCTTTGAGGCCGGGCCATAAAGGCAAGGCCTTGTGGTGTTGTCTGCCCCTTGGGGGCAGGTCGTACGGGCAAGGCATTGTAGTGCTGACTGCTCCTCGGGGGCGGGTCATAAGGGCAAGGCCTTGTGGTGTTGACTGCTCCTCGGGGGCGGGTCATAAGGACAAGGCCTTGAAGTGCTAACTGCTCCTCGGGGGCGGGTCATAAGGGCAAGGCCTTCTGATGTATGTGGACCCAAATCTGTCACTTTTAGAAACTGTTCCCTTCATCGGAGGTTTCGGTTCAGCAGATGACTGTTACCTGAATACATCCCGTCAATGCACTGGCGGTTTCTGATCATGCTGCAAAACAGAGAGATGGATGAGAGTGAGCGCAGCCACCGCAGAGATGGGGGTCAGTCGATGCAGAGTGAGGAGATAACTTATCCCCCAACCAACAAGGTCTTGGGCATCTCTACTTTGCCAAACGCCAGAGGAAACAGAAACACCGGTTGCACTCACTTGTGAAGTGCCCTGCAGTGTGAACGGCACAGAAAAGGAAGTGCCGATACACCGCCTCCAGAAAGGGTTAATATATGGGCTCCATTCTTTGCGTAACATTCAGCAGTTTTCTAATACACTCAGACAGCTGAAGATGACATCATTATGGATTGTGTAGTTATAACCAGCGGGCAAGCATGCAGTAGAACAGAATGATGGCAGATTGTGGTGACACACGAGGACTTCATTGCTGCACCCACCACTCTGTCTGCAGTCAGGCCTCGCCCGCCCCTCTGTCTGCACTCAGGCCGCGCCGGCCCTTCTGTCTGCACTCAGGCCACACCTTGCCCCCCCTCTGTCTGCACTCAGGCCTCGTCTCGTCCGCCCCTCTGTCTACAGTCAGGCCGCACCGCACCCGCTCCTCTGTCTGCAGTCAGGCCTCGCCCACCCCTCTGGCTGCAGTCAGGCCTCATCTCGTCCGCCCCTCAGTCTACAGTCAGGCCACGCCGCACCTGCTTCTCTTTCTGCAGTCAGGCCTCACTCACCCCTCTGGCTGCAGTTAGGCCTCATCCGCCCCTCTGTCTGCACTCAGGCCGCGCCCGCCCCTCTGTCTGCACTCAGGCCTTTCTGCGCCCGCCCCTCTATCTGCAGTCCAGCCGCACTACGCCTGCCCCTCTGTCTGCAGTCAGGCCGCACCACGCCTGCCCCTCTGTCTGCAGTCAGGCCTTGCCCACCCCTCTCTCTGCAGTCAGGCCTTGCCCGCCCCTCTCTCTGCAGTCAGGCCTTGCCCACCCCTCTCTCTGCAGTTAGGCTGCACCGCGCCCGCCCCTCTATCTGCAGTCAGGCCGCGCCCGCCCCTCTGTCTGCGGTCAGGCCTTGCCTTGCCTCGCCTCGCCCCCCCCATCTGCAGTCAGGCCTTGCCTTGCCCCCCCCCCTCTGTCTGCAGTCAGGCCTCGTCTCGTCCCGTCCGCCCCTCTGTCTACAGTCAGGCCGCACCACACCCGCTCCTCTGTCTGCAGTCAGGCCTCACCTACCCCTCTGGCTGCAGTCAGGCCTTGCCCGTCCCTCTGGCTCCAGTCAGACCTCGTCTTGTCTGCCCCTCTGTCTACAGTCAGGCCGCACCGCACCCGCTCCTCTGTCTGCAGTCAGGCCTCACCTACCCCTCTGGCAGCAGTCAGGCCTCGTCTCGTCTGCCCCTCTGTTTACAGTCAGGCTGCACCGCACCCGCTCCTCTGTCTGCAGTCAGGCCTGCATAGGGGGGAGGGTGAGACCTGACTGCAGACAGAGGGGCGGGCACGGCGAAGCCTGACTGCAGACAGAGGGGCGAGCGCGGCTAGGTCTGATCGTAGATAGAGGGGTGGGCGTGGTGTGGCTTGACTGAGGGGATGGCCTAGTGAATGTGGGGGGACTACTACTCCCAGAAGTTCTGCCGCGTGCTCCCATCTGTGGATGTGAACCGGTAGAAGAAGGAGTGGTACTGGGCTGAGACCTACAGATAACTCCTGTCACCCCGTGAGGTCTCCCCATCCCCAGCCCATGAGGTCCGCCCCCGTCAGCCCGCGAGGTCGTCCCCCCCCCCCCCCCCCCCCCGTCAGCCCGCGAGGTCTTCCCCCCGTCAGCCTGCGAGGTCTCCCCTTCTCCCCTTTCACCCCGAAAGGTCTCCCAGTCCCCCCCATGAGGTCCCCCTGTGGGCCCCGTGAGGTCCTCCCTGTGGGCCCCGTGGGGTCCTCCCTGTGGGCCCCGTGAGGTCCTCCCTGTGGGCCCCGTGGGGTCCTCCCTGTGGGCCCCGTGAGGTCCTCCCTGTGTGCCCCGTGAGGGTCTCCCTGTGGGCCCCGTGAGGTCCTCCCTGTGTGCCCCGTGAGGGTCTCCCTGTGGGCCCCGTGGAGTCTTCCCGGTCCCCCCCCGTGAGGTCTCCCTGTCCCCCCCATGAGGTCTCCCGGTCCCCCCCGTGAGGTCTCCCTGTTGCCCCGAGAGGTCCCCCCATGAGGTTCTCCCGTCGCCCTGTGAGGTCTCCCGACGCCCCGTGAGGTCTCCCGACGCCCCGTGAGGTCTCCCTGTTGCCCCGAGAGGTCCCCCCCATGAGGTTCTCCCGTCGCCCCGTGAGGTCTCCCGTCACCCCGTGAGGTCTCCCGATGCCCCGTGAGGTCTCCCTGTCGCCCCGAGAGGTCCCCCCACGAGGTTCTCCCGACGCCCCGTGAGGTCTCCCCCGTCACCCCGTGAGGCCTTCCCTGTCACAACGTGGGGTCTCCCCTGACACCTCGTGAGGTCTCCTTGTCACCCTCTGAGGTCTCACCTGTCACCCCGTGAGGTCTCCCCTGTCACCCCGTGAGGTCTCCCAGTGACTTTGTGAGGTCTCCCGTCACCCCGTCAGATCTCCCCTGTCACCCCCTGAGGTCACCCGTCACCCCGTGAGGCCTTCCCTGTCACAACTTGGGGTCTCCCCTGACACCTCATGAGGTTTCCCGGTGACCCCATGAGGTCTCCCCTGTCACAACGTGAGGTCTCCCCTGTCACCTCGTGTGGTCTCCCAGTCCCCCCGCGAGGTCTCCCCCGTCCCCCCGTGGGGTCTCCCCCGTCCCCCCCCGTGAGGTCTCCCCCGTCACCCCTGTGAGGTCTCCCCCGTCACCCCCGTGAGGCCTTCCCCGTCACCTCGTGTGGTCTCCCGGTCCCCCTGCGAGGTCTCCCCCATCCCCCCGCAAGGTCTCCCCCATCCCCCGTGAGGTCTCCCCCGTCCCCCTCGTGAGGTCCCCCCCGTGAGGTCTCCCCCGTCCCCCCTGTGAGGTCTCCCCCGTCACCCCGTGAGGTCTCCCCCGTCACCCCGTGAGGCCTTCCCTGTCACCTCGTGTGGTCTCCCGGTCCCCCTGCGAGGTCTCCCCCATCCCCCCGCGAGGTCTCCCCCGTCCCCCGTGAGGTCTCCCCCATCCCCCTCGTGAGGTCTCCCCCGTCCCCCCGTGAGGTCTCCCCCGTCACCCCGTGAGGTCTCCCCCGTCACCCCGTGAGGTCTCCCCCGTCACCCCGTGAGGTCTCCCCCGTCACCCCGTGAGGTCTCCCCCGTCCCCCCCGTGAGGTCTCCCCCGTCCCCCCCGTGAGGCCTACCCTGTCACCTCGTGTGGTCTCCCAGTCCCCCTGCGAGGTCTCCCCCATCCCCCGCAAGGTCTCCCCCGTCCCCCTCGTGAGGTCTCCCCCGTCCCCCCCCGTGAGGTCTCCCCCGTCCCCCCCGTGAGGTCTCCCCCGTGCCCCCCCCGTGAGGTCTCCCCCGTCCCCCCTGTGAGGTCTCCCCCGTCCCCCCGTGAGGTCTCCCCCGTCCCCCGTGAGGTCTCCCCCGTCCTCCTCGTGAGGTCTCCCCCGTCCCCGTCCCCCCCCGTGAGGTCTCCCCCGTCCCCCCGTGAGGTCTCCCCCGTCCCCCCGTGAGGTCTCCCCCGTCCCCCCCGTGAGGTCTCCCCCGTCCCCCCGTGAGGTCTCCCTGTAACATCAAGAAACTGCTGAACTGGTTAGTTATTGGAAATTGAAGTAAAGCATGCGGTCGGCCGTCCGTGTCTTAACCAGTGCCCGTGTGTGCGTGGATTTACTCCGTCACCCAGGAATCCCCCACTGTGCAAGAAACGGTGGTGTCACGCGTGATACATATCAGGACTAAAGGTAATCCATTATTTGGGTTCCCCTTTATTAACCTGCCCTCGGCCCTTGGACGTGTCACCTGTTACCCTCCGGGTGGGAGACGGTTGAGCCACCGTGACAGGGCCCAGACTCTACCCCGCTGTCTCCTAGGCCGTGGCCCGCTTCTTGGACGCTGTATATTCGGTCGTTATATGTATACACTATGCATATATATGTATCTGGTATATATATATACTGTGCCTATCTTTATATGTGCATTTCTGTAACCAGTGTATATGAGCATACAGTATATATACTGACCCTACATGTATCCGGTGTATACTGCAGATAGTGTATATCTATATCCGGTGGACATCTGTTCAGTAGATGTTTTCCCACTGTGGAGGTCTATACTTGTGTATATATATATACTGCGTCTACTTCTGGCACTCACCTCAGTCTGTTTGGAGTCGGCTTGAACCCGGCGATGCCACAGAAGCTGGCCGGGAGGCGGATGCTGCCACCAATGTCCGTTCCAATGCCCAGAATGGAAGCTCCACCGCTGATCAGTGCCCCTTCGCCCCCCGAGGATCCTGCGACCCCCTTGGTTCTGTTATGAGGGTTTACTGTAAATCCATATATGGGGTTACTGGTCTCGTAGCTGGAAGGCAAATGGAGGGGGTTGTAACAATTTGTGCTGTCATGGTCCAGCGGCTGCGGTCCTATAGGCTCTGCCGCCCCTCATAGTCCCCACCACCACCACCACCACCATAGGTCCGAGAGTTCACCATACAAGTAGACGATGGAGGAAATCTCAGGGCTTGTAGAGACAACGGAACGCAAGAGGTTCTGCAGCAACCGGAGCTGTGGCACTCATGGAGAAGCCATACTGTGCCAGTGATGTGGTGGGTAGTCCGGTGATGTGGTGGGCAGTCCAGTGATGTGGTGGGCAGTCCAGTGATGTGGTGGGCAGTCCAGTGATGTGGTGGGCAGTCCGGTGATGTGGTGGGCAGTCCGGTGATGTGGTGGGCAGTCCGGTGATGTGGTGGGCAGTCCGGTGATGTGGTGGGCAGTCCGGTGATGTGGTGGGCAGTCCGGTGATGTGGTGGGCAGTCCGGTGATGTGGTGGGCAGTCCGGTGATGTGGTGGGCAGTCCGGTGATGTGGTGGGCAGTCCGGTGATGTGGTGGGCAGTCCGGTGATGTGGTGGGCAGTCCGGTGATGTGGTGGGCAGTCCGGTGATGTGGTGGGCAGTCCGGTGATGTGGTGGGCAGTCCGGTGATGTGGTGGGCAGTCCGGTGATGTGGTGGGCAGTCCGGTGATGTGGTGGGTAGTCCGGTGATGTGGTGGGCAGTCCGGTGATGTGGTGGGTAGTCCGGTGATGTGGTGGGCAGTCCGGTGATGTGGTGGGCAGTCCGGTGATGTGGTGGGCAGTCTGGTGCAACAAGTGTACTCACCAGAACAAACCCTGCGGAACATTTGTCTTGGCAAACACAACGGCCCCCTGCTTCTTCAGGACTCTGACGATGACGCTGTCCTCCTCCTCCACATCATCCAGGTTCTGCACCAGGCCACAGGTGGAGGGCTGACCCTGAAGACACACCTGGTGAGGACCCGCTTACCCCACAGAGCTTACAATCTAATATGTTATGGAGGTGTCCTTACCGCATAACCAATGTGTTCCTTTATAGAGACCGGCACCCCATAGAGGGGACCCTTCGCGCCGCCCCTTCGCAGACCTTCCAGCTGCACCTCGAAGTCAGACAGGAAAACCGTCACACAATTCAGGTCGTCGTTCACTTGTAGAGCCTGAGAGAGTGAGGGACATATGGAGAACATACATCACCACGTAGGTGGGACCAATAGAGAGCATACGGCACCATATAGGGGGAACATATAGAGAACATACAGCACCACATAGGGGAGCATATAGAGAATATACTGCACCACATAGCGGCATATAGAGAACATAGAGCACCACGTGGGGGGGGGGAGACATATAGAGAACATACTGCATGGGAGGTGGAGGAACATATAGAGAACATTCTATACAACATAGATGGGACATATAGAGAACATAAGGCATCACATAAAGGGTACATATAAAGAACATACGACACCACGGGGGGACATATAGCGAACATAAGGCACCACATAGGGGGAGCATATAGAGAACATACGGCACCACGTGGGGGCATATATAAAACATATAGAGAACATACAGCACCACATAGGGAGGACAGATAGAGAATATACTGCACCACATGGGGGCATATAGAGAACACACAGCACCTCGTAGGGGGAGGGACATATAGAGAACATACAGCATGGCGGATGGAGGAACATATAGAGGACATACAGTACCACATAGATGGGACGAATAGAGAGCATATGGCGCCACGTAGGGGGGGCATATAGAGAACATACAGCACCACGTAGGGGGGAGGGGCATATAAAAAACATACAGCACGACGGGGGAAGGAACATATAGAGAACATACAGAACCACGGGGGGTAGGATTATATAGAGAACACATGGCACCACGTAAGAGGAGGGACATACATAGAACATACAGCACCATGCGGGGGGCGAACATGTAGAGAACATACAGCACCATGGGGGGGGCAAACATATAAAGAACATACAGCACCACATAGATGGGACATATGAAGAACATACGGAACAACGTAGGGGGGACATATAGAGAACATACAGCACCAAGTAGGGTGTAGGACATATAGAGAACATATAGCACGGGGGTGGAGTAACATATAGAGAACATATTGCACCACGTAGGAGGACATATAGAGAATATACAGCATGGGGGTGGAGGAACATATAGCGAACATACCGCACCATGTAAGGGGTACATATAGAGAACATAAGGCACCACGGGGGGACATATAGAGAACATACGGCACCACCGACACCACATAGAGGGAGGGACATAAAAAGAACATACAGCACGGGGGTGGAGGAACATATAGAGAACATACAGCACCACATAGGGGGGATATATTGAGAACATACCTCACCACATAGGGGGTCATATGGAGAACATACAGCACTATGGGGGGGTCATATAGATAGCATACAGCATCACGGGGTGGGGGCATATAAAGAACATACAGCACCAAGGGGGGGGGGGAATATAGCACCACAAAGATGGGACATATAGAGAACATACGGCACCACATGGGGGGGGACATAGAGATTATACGTCACCACGTAGGGGGACATATAGAGAACATACCGCACCACCGGGGGGGAACATATAGAGAACATATGACACCATGTAGTGGGGAGGAACATATAGAGAACATACGGCACCATCTAGGGGGGAGGAACATACAGAGAACATACAGCACCACGTACGGGCAGGGACGTACAGAATCAGGTAGCTAGTCAGCCATCGCTCGTATTCATTGACTTGCCTTTCACAGGTAACTATATCCTTTATCCATCTTATCTGCATGACCCCCTATAGCGTCAGTCGTGCGACCCCTATAGAGGCTGCACTCACCTTCTCAATGTAGGAGTAGAGGACACTGTCCGGGGTCAGGGAACCGTCCCTCAGCTTCTCGGTCAGCTGCAGTAGCGTCAGCTCCACGACCGTCCTGCTGTCCACGGTGGGATTCTGAGACAACAGATGACAGAAGGAGGACGCTGCTACCATCGTGACAACGGGCCGAGAGACTTTAGGCGTCAGACATTCTCAGGCTGGCCCACTCAGTATGCTGGCTGTATGGCGGCCATTGTATGTAGTTTGTCAGGACCCTGGGAAAGCTGAGTGAATTCAATGTTCTAACTTCCCATTCCTCCCATGCAGCTGGCCATAAACTAGCCAATGACAAGGAGGTGCTAAGTGCCCCCTGCTGGTGTTTAGGGACACCCTCTTCAGTCCATAAACACAGCGCTGCCAAGGTTTTTAGTAATGCCTAGTCCTTGTGTGCATTTACAGCGCGAGGTTTGATTGATAGTTTTGAGCGATCCCCTTGCGCTCCCAGCGGGGGATGCAGAACACAGCTGGAGTGCTGTCTTCTGCATCCAGCTGTTCTCTGCTTAAAGTGCTCAGCTGAGCGCTCCCAGCGGGGGATGCAGAACACAGCTATAGACTAAAATAATAACTTTTATTAAGATCCTTTTAAAAACGTATATATGGGCTATAAAGACTCAAAACATAAATACAAAGGGATGTAACGCTACAGTCTCTGAGGAGATCCCAGTGCTTCTAGACAATAGGGATCTCTTATCATCTTAGCGAGTAGTGCATACGACCAGTAGGTGTCATAGAGGATGTAAATACCCATACAGTTAGACTCAGATCTGTTTGATATAGTCTGAATGATGGAGGTGAGTCTATCAGTACGGGCTCAGTTTGTGGCTCAGTTTGTGGCTCAGTTTGTGGCTCACTTTGGGCTCTCTTTGGGCTCTCTTTGGGCTCTCCTGACAGATAGTACATATGATCACCAAGTCTGATCGGAAAGTAGATAGACGCACCCAGTTAGACTCAGATCTTGGTATGTGGTCTGAGAACTATGAGGGAGTCTATCAGTACGGGCTCAAATTCGGGCTCAGCTGCGGCTCGGCGCGTTTCCCCACAATTCGTGGTTCATCAGGAGCAGAGCCGGTATTGGGCTGTCTACTTGTATAAGTCTGCGCACTTCTGTGTTGGGTGACCAATAGAAGTCATTTCTCTGATGGTCTGATAGGATATTGAATAGTCTCTGGGAGGAGATATGCAGACCATTCAGCATCAGGTCCTGCTTCTCAGATATAACTTAAGAAAAGAAAGGATATATATTTTCTCCTTTTCTTAAGTCCAGCCTAATTAGTCCTACATAAAATCGCGTATCCCACGATTAGTGAGCATGCGACTAATTGCTAAGCCACTGATAGCGGTCAGCTAGCTGAGATGGCAGAAGGTGCTGGAGGTAGTAATTATGTCGGTGGTGCCCATAATAGAGCTGAAGGACCGTTAGGACTGCAGATCACTGATATTGGCTATTAGAGACTATCTTGTCAGCTCTCCTTGAGTAGCAGTCTATGAAGGATGCGTGGCATCTAATGACCCATAAAAAGGGCAGCTAGATAAGACATAGGGTCCGCCGTGCCGTAGATAAGACATAGGGTCTGCCGTGCCATAGATAAGACATAGGGTCCGCCGTGCCATAGATAAGACATAGGGTCCGCCGTGCCATAGATAAGACATAGGGTCCGCCGTGCCATAGATAAGACATAGGGTCCGCCGTGCCATAGATAAGACATAGGGTCCGCCGTGCCATAGATAAGACATAGGGGCTGCCGTGCCATAGATAAGACATAGGGTCCGCCGTGCCATAGATAAGACATAGGGTCCGCCGTGCCATAGATAAGACATAGGGTCCGCCGTGCCATAGATAAGACATAGGGTCCGCCGTGCCATAGATAAGACATAGGGTCCGCCGTGCCGTAGATAAGACATAGGGTCCGCCTTGCCGTAGATAAGACATAGGGTCCGCTGTGCCATAGATAAGACATAGGGTCCGCCGTGCCATAGATAAGACATAGGGTCCGCCGTGCCATAGATAAGACATAGGGTCCGCCGTGCCGTAGATAAGACATAGGGTCCGCCGTGCCGTAGATAAGACATAGGGTCCGCTGTGCCATAGATAAGACATAGGGTCCGCCGTGCCATAGATAAGACATAGGGTCCGCCGTGCCATAGATAAGACATACGGTCCGCCGTGCCATAGATAAGACATAGGGTCCGCCGTGCCATAGATAAGACATAGGGTCCGCCGTGCCATAGATAAGACATAGGGTCCGCCGTGCCATAGATAAGACATAGGGTCCGCCGTGCCATAGATAAGACATAGGGTCCGCCGTGCCATAGATAAGACATAGGGTCCGCCGTGCCATAGATAAGACATAGGGTCCGCCGTGCCATAGATAAGACATAGGGTCCGCCGTGCCATAGATAAGACATAGGGTCCGCCGTGCCATAGATAAGACATAGGGTCCGCCGTGCCATAGATAAGACATAGGGTCCGCCGTGCCATAGATAAGACATAGGGTCCGCCGTGCCATAGATAAGACATAGGGTCCGCCGTGCCATAGATAAGACATAGGGTCCGCCGTGCCATAGATAAGACATAGGGTCCGCCGTGCCGTAGATAAGACATAGGGTCCGCCGTGCCATAGATAAGACATAGGGTCCGCCGTGCCATAGATAAGACATAGGGTCCGCCGTGCCATAGATAAGACATAGGGTCCGCCGTGCCGTAGATAAGACATAGGGTCCGCCGTGCCGTAGATAAGACATAGGGTCCGCCGTGCCGTAGATAAGACATAGGGTCCGCCGTGCCATAGATAAGACATAGGGTCCGCCGTGCCATAGATAAGACATAGGGTCTGCCGTGCCATAGATAAGACATAGGGTCCGCCGTGCCATAGATAAGACATAGGGTCCGCCGTGCCATAGATAAGACATAGGGTCCGCCGTGCCGTAGATAAGACATAGGGTCCGCCTTGCCGTAGATAAGACATAGGGTCCGCTGTGCCATAGATAAGACATAGGGTCCGCCGTGCCATAGATAAGACATAGGGTCCGCCGTGCCATAGATAAGACATAGGGTCCGCCGTGCCATAGATAAGACATAGGGTCCGCCGTGCCGTAGATAAGACATAGGGTCCGCCGTGCCATAGATAAGACATAGGGTCCGCCGTGCCATAGATAAGACATAGGGTCCGCCGTGCCATAGATAAGACATAGGGTCCGCCGTGCCATAGATAAGACATAGGGTCCGCCGTGCCATACATAAGACATAGGGTCCGCCGTGCCATAGATAAGACATAGGGTCAGCCGTGCCATAGATAAGACATAGGGTCCGCAGTGCCATAGATAAGACATAGGGTCCGCAGTGCCATAGATAAGACATAGGGTCAGCCGTGCCATAGATAAGACATAGGGTCCGCCGTGCCATAGATAAGACACAGGGTCCGCCGTGCCATAGATAAGACATAGGGTCCGCCGTGCCATAGATAAGAATCAGCCTGCGTGAAGTATAGGTAAGGCTGATCCTGCAGCGCGTCCAAAGTTGTTAGATTACAAAAATGCGCCAACAGTTCCAATGCCCGGCGAGAGGTTTCAAGTATATCAGGGCTGAAGAAAATCAAATGATAAGATAAAATAGAAAAGATGCAGCGCCTGCAGCCCTCTTTATGGGTCATTAGATGCCACGCATCCTTCATAGACTGCTACTCAAGGAGAGCTGACAAGATAGTCTCTAATAGCCAATATCAGTGATCTGCAGTCCTAACTGTCCTTCAGCTCTATTATGGGCACCACCGACATAATTACTACCTCCAGCACCTTCTGCCATCTCAGCTAGCTGACCGCTATCAGTGGCTTAGCAATTAGTCGCATGCTCACTAATCGTGGGATACGCGATTTTATGTAGGACTCATTAGGCTGGACTTAAGAAAAGGAGAAAATATATATCCTTTCTTTTCTTAAGTTATATCTGAGAAGCAGGACCTGATGCTGAATGGTCTGCATATCTCCTCCCAGAGACTATTCAATATCCTATCAGACCATCAGAGAAATGACTTCTATTGGTCACCCAACACAGAAGTGCGCAGACTTATACAAGTAGACAGCCCAATACCGGCTCTGCTCCTGATGAACCACGAATTGTGGGGAAACGCGTCGAGCCGCAGCTGAGCCCGAATTTGAGCCCGTACTGATAGACTCCCTCATAGTTCTCAGACCACATACCAAGATCTGAGTCTAACTGGGTGCGTCTATCTACTTTCCGATCAGACTTGGTGATCATATGTACTATCTGTCAAGAGAGCCCAAAGTGAGCCACAAAGTGAGCCACAAACTGAGCCACAAACTGAGCCACAAACTGAGCCCGTACTGATAGACTCACCTCCATCATTCAGACTATATCAAACAGATCTGAGTCTAACTGTATGGGTATTTACATCCTCTATGACACCTACTGGTCGTATGCACTACTCGCTAAGATCATAAGAGATCCCTATTGTCTAGAAGCACTGGGATCTCCTCAGAGACTGTAACGTGACATCCCTTTGTATTTATGTTGTGAGTCTTTATAGCCCATATATACGTTTTTAAAAGGATCTTAATAAAAGTTATTATTTTAGTCTATAGCTGTGAAGGGCATAACTTTAAATACTGTAGACTTACCTGCTCCTGTGAATCAGCAGGGGATGCAGAACACAGCTGGAGTGCTGTCTTCTGCATCCAGCTGTTCTCTGCTTAAAGTGCTCAGCTGAGCGCTCCCAGCGGGGGATGCAGAACACAGCTGAACCGCTGTGTTCTTCATACCCAGCCTGTGATCAGGGAGCGGGATACAGCTGAAACAATATCCCTCCGTGAACTCCTAAAAGGGCTCCTATCCACTAGCGGTTTTGTTTTACGGGAATGTCAATGGGACATTGACAACACATTGATATGCGACTCCCAGAACCCCCCGATGGCATATCTGCATAACAAGGCATAGGATAAAATCATAACTAGGAATATGCCGGGCCGATATTCCTGATCGGAGGGCCTTCGGCCGAGATAGGACTGCAATGAGGAGTGATGCTTTACCGTCCATCCTGCCAGCACACATGGAGGTTGCCCTTTGACCCCGTTGGGACAGGAAGAGGAGAGTTCTTAAGGCCGCCTCCTATCACCATTCTCCAGTGTTCTTCCTGTCCCAACGGACACAGAGGGAGTTCCCATGTGTGCCGGAAATGGAGAGCCCTGCGGGAGAAAACTCACCAGGATCCGGCCAGGAACCGTTCTGCTCGGAGGCGATCTCCAGATCGCCACCCCCTGCAAATGCTGCAGAAGACAGCCTAGACTGAGCGCTCCGGTGGACATCCTGCTCAGGAGGAGCGGAGACGGTCTCCAGATTGTTGCCCCTCCAGAAATGCTGTGCATCCCTGCAGAGGGGCCGGCGTCTAGCCCCGGTGGAGTGTGCCGAACGATGACGCGAGACGCGGCACCCCCAATGTGATGATGGCGGACGCTCGGGCATCCAGGGGCACCAAATACAAATAGAAATGGCATTTTCACCCCCTAGAATTCAGCCTGTGGGAGGTAAGCCCTGGATCACCTCCATAAGCAGAACTGTGTGAAGCATGGACAGCCTGGAAGGGGACAGGAACCCACCAACTGTGGACAAGACACGTGGCAATAATAGCTACATTGTGGCTATAATGGCTTCTCCGGCATTTTTTGCAGGAGGAAGCATCCAAACAAAAAGTGTCGTGTAAAAAGATGTGTACCATGTGCCAAAAACATTGGACGACTCTGCAAAAGAGGGGAAAAAACCAAAAACCCACTTATTTGTGTGGTGATGGAGGAGGTGCAGGCAAAAAGAGCTTAAGTGATCTCTCAGACCAGCCTGGGCCCTCTAGGCCGGCCAGACGGGCCAGGAGGCAGATCCACCGCTCCTCATCTGAAGCTTCAGAGATGGATTATTCTGAAGGGAATAGTGGTGAAAAAGGCAGACAAAGGGGGGGGGGGGGGGGGGGGGTACCTATGGATACGGAAAGATATGAAGAAACATCAGAGGATACGGATCAAGATGTGAAAAGAAGATCCACTAAAGATAATCAGAACTCATAGAAAGAGGGATGGAGACCGACAGCCGAAGAAAGTAAGAAGGAAAATACATATAGAGGCAGAAGTAGCGGACCTCCACCGACTACCCAAGGTACATACGGTATGGATAGTCCGCCCGGCCGACCCGTTATAGCCGGAACAGATTCTATCACCAGTCGGTTGTCAGAATATCCTGACAAACAGCTTCAAAGGTATGGCAGAGGATTACCTACCTGACTAAGACACGGGCCAACTATGAGGACTCATCGGGGGGATTCAATGGCATCATTATATTCTAGTATCCCCCCCACCAAAGGAGCTCCAGCAATAGAATGTCACCGCTCCCAAGACCCCGATGCCAATTTATTACAGAATCAATAGTATTCATACTGGAAAATAACGATTTCACCTTTGACAAAAAATATTATAAGCAGAGACGGGGGACTGCGATGGGGACTAAAATATTATAAGCAGAGACAGGGGACTGCGATGGGGGCTAAAATATTATAAGCAGAGACGGAGGACTGCGATGGGGACTAAAATATTATAAGCAGAGACAGGGGACTGCGATGGGGGCTAAAATATTATAAGCAGAGACGGAGGACTGCGATGGGGACTAAAATATTATAAGCAGAGACGGGGGACTGCGATGGGGACTAAAATATTATAAGCAGAGACGGGGGACTGCGATGGGGTCCAAAATATTATAAGCAGAGACGGGGGACTGCGATGGGGTCCAAAATATTATAAGCAGAGACGGGGGACTGCAATAGGGACTAAAATATTATAAGCAGAGACGGAGGACTGCGATGGGGACTAAAATATTATAAGCAGACACGGGGGACTGCGATGGGGACCAAAATATTATAAGCAGAGACGGGGGACTGCGATGGGGACTAAAATATTATAAGCAGAGACGAAGGACTGCGATGGGGACCAAAATATTATAAGCAGAGACGGGGGACTGCGATGGGGACCAAAATATTATAAGCAGAGACGAAGGACTGTGATGGGGACTAAAATATTATAAGCAGAGACGGGGGACTGCGATGGGGACTAAAATATTATAAGCAGAGACGGGGGACTGCGATGGGGACTAAAATATTATAGGCAGAGACGGGGGACTGCGATGGGGACTAAAATATTATAAGCAGAGACGGGGGACTGCGATGGGGACCAAAATATTATAAGCAGAGACGGGGGACTGCGATGGGGACTAAAATATTATAAGCAGAGACGGGGGACTGCGATGGGGACTAAAATATTATAAGCAGAGACGGGGGACTGCGATGGGGACTAAAATATTATAAGCAGAGACGGGGGACTGCGATAGGGGCTAAAATATTATAAGCAGAGACGGGGGACTGCGATAGGGGCTAAAATATTATAAGCAGAGACGGGGGACTGCGATGGGGACCAAAATATTATAAGCAGAGACGGGGGACTGCGATGGGGACTAAAATATTATAAGCAGAGACGGGGGACTGCGATGGGGACTAAAATATTATAAGCAGAGACGGGGGACTGCGATGGGCGCTAAAATATTATAAGCAGAGACGGGGGACTGCGATGGGGACTAAAATATTATAAGCAGAGACGGGGGACTGCGATGGGGACTAAAATATTATAAGCAGAGACGGGGGACTGCGATGGGGACTAAAATATTATAAGCAGAGACGGGGGACTGCGATGGGGACCAAAATATTATAAGCAGAGACGGGGGACTGCGATGGGGACTAAAATATTATAAGCAGAGACGGGGGACTGCGATGGGGACTAAAATATTATAAGCAGAGACGGGGGACTGCGATGGGGACTAAAATATTATAAGCAGAGACGGGGGACTGCGATGGGCGCTAAAATAATATAAGCAGAGACAGGGGACTGCGATGGGGACCAAAATATTATAAGCAGAGATGGGGGACTGCAATGGGGGCTAAAATATTATAAGCAGAGATGAGGGACTGCGATGGGGACTAAAATATTATAAGCAAAGACGGAGGACTGCGATGGGGGCTAAAATATTATAAGCAGAGACGGAGGACTGCGATGGGGGCTAAAATATTATAAGCAGAGACGGAGGACTGCGATGGGGACTAAAATATTATAAGCAGAGACGGAGGACTGCGATGGGGGCTAAAATATTATAAGCAGAGACGGAGGACTGTGATGGGGACTAAAATATTATAAGCAAATACGGGGGACTGCGCTAGGGGCTATAATATTATAAGCAAAGACACGGACTGCGATGGGGACCAAAATATTATAAGCAGAGACGGGGGACTGCGATCGGGACCAAAATATTATAAGCAGAGACGGAGGACTGCGATGGGGGCTAAAATATTGTAAGCAGAGACAGGGGACTGCGATGGGGACCAAAATATTATAGGCAGAGACAGGGGACTTCGATGGGGACCAAAATATTATAGGCAGAGACAGGGGACTGCGATGGGGACCAAAATATTATAGGCAGAGACAGGGGACTGCGATGGGGACCAAAATATTATAGGCAGAGACAGGGGACTGCGATGGGGACCAAAATATTATAAACAGAGACAGGGGACTGCGATGGGGACTAAAATATTATAAGCAGAGACGGAGGACTGCGATGGGGGCTAAAATATTTTAAGCAGAGACGGAGGACTGCGATGGGGACTAAAATATTATAAGCAGAGACGGAGGACTGCAATGGGGGCTAAAATATTATAAGCAGAGACGGAGGACTGTGATGGGGACTAAAATATTATAAGCAAATACGGGGGACTGCGCTAGGGGCTATAATATTATAAGCAAAGACACGGACTGCGATGGGGACCAAAATATTATAAGCAGAGACGGGGGACTGCGATCGGGACCAAAATATTATAAGCAGAGACGGAGGACTGCGATGGGGGCTAAAATATTGTAAGCAGAGACAGGGGACTGCGATGGGGACCAAAATATTATAGGCAGAGACAGGGGACTTCGATGGGGACCAAAATATTATAGGCAGAGACAGGGGACTGCGATGGGGACCAAAATATTATAGGCAGAGACAGGGGACTGTGATGGGGACCAAAATATTATAGGCAGAGACAGGGGACTGCGATGGGGACCAAAATATTATAAACAGAGACAGGGGACTGCGATGGGGACCAAAATATTATAGGCAGAGACAGGGGACTGCGATTGGGACTAAAATATTATAAGCAGAGACGAGGGACTGTGATGGGGGCTAAAATAATATAAACAGAGACAGGGGACTGCGATGGGGACTAAAATATTATAAGCAGAGACGGGGGACAGCGATGGGGGCTAAAATATTATAAGCAAAGACGAGGGACTGTGATGGGGCTAAAATATTATAAGCAGAGAAGGAGGACTGCGATGGGGAATAAAATATTATAAGCAAAGACGGGGGACTGCGATGGGGACCAAAATATTATAAGCAGAGACGAGGGACAGTGATGGGGCTAAAATATTATAAGCAGAGAAGGAGGACTGAGATGGGGGCTAAAATATTATAAGCAAAGACGGGGGACTGCGATGGGGACTAAAATATTATAAGCAGAGATGAGGGACTGCGATGGGGACTAAAATATTATAAGCAGAGACAGGGGACTGCGATGGGGGCTAAAATATTATAAGCAAATACGGGGGACTGCGATGGGGACTAAAATATTATAAGCAGAGACGGGGGACTGCGATGGGGACTAAAATATTATAAGCAGAGATGAGGGACTGCGATGGGGACTAAAATATTATAAGCAGAGACGGGGGACTGCGATGGGGGCTAAAATATTATAAGCAAATACGGGGGACTGCGATGGGGACTAAAATATTATAAGCAGAGACGGGGGACTGCGATGGGGACCAAAATATTATAAGCAAAGACGGGGGACTGCGACGGGCGCTGCATTCACACCTACTTATGCAGATGTATATGTAGGAGCTTTTGAGGAGAAGAATATTCCATTAACGGTTCATAGACGATATTATAATCATCTGGGATGGAGGTGGAAGTGAACTTAGAGATTTAATTAAAACTCTTAATCAAAATGATCCTAATCTTCGATTTGCAGATCATATTGAGGCCAAGAAACTAGTTTTCTTCGACCTAGAACTAAGAGAGGATCGTCACTACATCCCATTTCAAGAACGTTGATAGCAATAGTTATATTGATTTCTTCAGCTGTCATGCACAACATTGGAAGCGTAATATCCCCTATAGACGAAATTGTACAAAAAAAGCAGATTGTGAAAAACAAGCCCTCATCCTAAAAAGGAGATTCTTGGAGAAAAAATACCCAGAAAAATCATTAACGCTGCATGTGAGAGAATGTTAAAGGAAGATAAAGAAGAAAGGGGACAAAAAGAACTAATGAGGAAAAGTGAAATGTAGGGAGGACAGCGCCATGATTGAATTTCCACTTCCTGTTCCTTCCTCCATCCTCTCAATATCCACCGGTGATGGAGAGCAGCATATACAATATGAAAACAGAACCCCCCATGAATGGGGGTAGGATATGGTTCAAGTGTGTGCGCTCGTAGAGAGGAGGAGACCACAGGTGTGGGGTATGGAGGTGTCCCTGTGCGGGTGAACCTCCTCCCCTGATGTCCCAAGGTCACTTCCAAATCTCTCCAATGGATGTCAGATTATACAGACTCTTCACCCGAGATCCTCAAATCTTCCTTTATTCCAACATTTCGACCATATAAAAACTGCTCATGCGAAAATGAGTCTAAGCCTCCTGCAGGAGGTCCCCCGTCCTGTGCATCACGTGTCGGCCATCCATTGGAGAGATTCGGAAGTGACCTTGGGACATCAGGGGAGGAGGTTCACCCGCACAGGGACACCTCCATACCCCACACCTCCGATCTCCTCCGCTCTACGAGCGCACACACAATCACACTTTAACCAATGATGGAACAGGACAATATAGAAAATACATCCAAACAGATTCGAAATAATCCCGAAAAAAGAGTGAAACTCCCGGACGAGCCTTCATCACCCAACGACTAGTCAGGCACACGCAGCTCAGGAAGTCTTACAGATCCTGAAAAGTGACCCCTCCTGTCAGAAATCATTGAAGAAACACTGAGATTAATATTTAGGAGAAATAGGACAACAAAATATCGAAGAAGAAAGAAGAAAGAAAGAAGAAGAAGAAGAGGAAGTGGAGGAAGAAGAAGAAGAGGAAGTGGAGGAAGAAGAAGAAGAGGAAGTGGAGGAAGAAGAGGAGGAAGAAGAGGAAGAAGAGGAGGAAGAAGAGGAAGAAGAGGAGGAAGAAGAGGAGGAAGAAGAGGAAGAAGAGGAGGAAGAAGAGGAAGAAGAGGAGGAAGAAGAGGAGGAGGAGGAGGAAGAGGAAGAAGAGGAGGAGGAGGAAGAGCAGGAGGAGGAAGAAGAGCAGGAGGAGGAAGAAGAGCAGGAGGAGGAAGAAGAGGAGGAGGAAGAAGAGGAGGAGGAAGAAGAGCAGGAGGAAAAAGAGGAGGAGGAAGAAGAGGAGGAGGAAGAAGAGCAGGAGGAAAAAGAGGAGGAGGAAGAAGAGGAGGAGGAAGAAGAGCAGGAGGAAAAAGAGCAGGAGGAAAAAGAGGAGGAGGAGGAAGAAGAGGAGGAGGAGGAAGAAGAGCAGGAGGAAAAAGAAGAGGAGGAAGAAGAGGAGGAGGAAGAAGAGGAGGAGGAAGAAGAGGAGGAGGAAGAAGAGCAGGAGGAAAAAGAAGAGCAGGAGGAAAAAGAAGAGGAGGAAGAAGAGGAGGAGGAGGAAGAAGAGGAGGAGGAGGAAGAAGAGGAGGAGGAGGAGGAAGAAGAGGAGGAGGAGGAGGAAGAGGAGGAGGAGGAAGAAGAGGAGGAGGAGGAAGAGGAGGAGGAAGAGGAGGAGGAGGAAGAAGAGGAGGAGGAGGAAGAAGAGGAGGAAGAAGAGAAGGAGGAAGAAGAGGAGGAAGAAGAGGAGGAAGAAGAGGAGGAGGAAGAGGAGGAGGAAGAAGAGGAGGAAGAAGAGGAGGAGGAAGAAGAGGAGGAGGAAGAGGAGGAAGAAGAGGAGGAGGAAGAAGAGGAGGAGGAAGAAGAGGAGGAGGAAGAGGAGGAGGAAGAAGAAGAGGAGGAAGAAGAAGAAGAGGAGGAGGAAGAAGAAGAGGAGGAGGAAGAAGAAGAGGAGGAGGAAGAAGAAGAGGAGGAGGAAGAAGAAGAGGAGGAAGAAGAAGAAGAAGAGGAGGAAGAAGAGAAGGAAGAAGAGAAGGAAGAAGAAGAGGGGGAAGAAGAAGAGGAAGAAGAAGAGGAAGAAGAGGAGGAAGAAGAAGAGGAAGAAGAGGAGGAAGAAGAGGAGAAAGAAGAGGAAGAAGAAGAGGAGGAAGAAGAGGAGGAAAAAGAGGAGGAAGAGGAAGACTTCAGAACATCAAAACCGGGAATGTAGAAATGGGGTAACCCTGGAGGTGCTGCCAACACAGGAGATCCGGGAGGGGGTCAACCGATATGGAGCAGCACAACACCGATACAATGATAGACTGAGCTCTGGGAGTAGCCCTGTGATACAAATACGCTGAGGCCCCGCGACGCTAACCATGAGTGTCATATTAGGAGGGGGCGCCTTAACCCCTTAATGACACGGCCTATTTTGGGCTTAAAGACGCAACGATTTTTGGCGGATTTTCTTTCCTGTTTTTCAAAATTCATAACTTTTTTTTTTCCGTCGCCGCGGCCGTATGAGGGCTTGTTTTTTGCGCGGCGAGCTGTAGTTTTTATCGGCGCCACTTTTGGGTACATTGACTTTGTACAACTTTTATTATTTTTTTTATGATCGCAGGGAGAGAAAACGCATCAATTCTGCCATCGATTTTTTTACAGCGTTAATCCTGCAGCATAAATGAGACATTGCATTTTTTCTGCGGGCCGGTACGGTGACAACGAGACCAAAATTCTTACATTTTTTTAGGTTTTTCCACTTTTCTGCAATAAAAACCCTTTTTTTGGACATCTTTTTTTTCCTCTAAATCGCTGCATTCAAAGTCCTGTAAGTTTTTTATTTTTTGATGTATGGCGCTCTGAGGGGGCTTATTTTTTGCGAGATGAGCTGTAGTTTTTATTGGTTCCATTTTGGGGTACATGCGGCTTTTTTGATCACTTTTATTGCGTTTTTAGGGAGGCAAAATGCTAAAAATTAGCATTTTGCCTCAGTTTTTTAGCTTTTCTTTTATGCTTTCTTCCGTGCAGTCAAAAGCATGTGCAGCTTATCGTACGCATTGTTACGGACGCGACAATACCAAATATGTGGGGGTTTAATTTTTTTTAACCTTTTTTATGCTAATATAAGAAAAAGCATAAAAGGTTTTTTTTTAACTTTTTTTTACAATTTTATTTTTTATTCATTTTTTAAATCTTTTTCTTACACCATTTGGGACTTGCAGCACAGCACTTATGATTGCTGTGATAAGGCATGGCAGGGTTACTGCCCTGCCATGCGTTATCGCTTATACAGCGATCATAGGCTATGGCACTACAGGATGCCAGTGTCTGGCGTCCTGTTGCCATGGCAACCGGCCGGGCTCTCGCGATGTTATAGCCCTTCCCATGCCGCTATCTACATAGATCGCGGCAGGGAAGGGGTTAACAGCGGGGGGCACATCTCCGATGCCCCCCCCCCCCCCGCTGTTGCAGCAGGAGGCCGGCTGTGACTGACAGCTGACTTCTGCTGCGGGATAGCGCGGGATCATAAGTGATCTGCGCTATCCCCAGGACGTAAGTTTACACCCTGTTGCAGGAAGGGGTTAAACATAGTTTATCCCGTCATTTTTTGGAATTCCATGATTGTCGCACCGCTGGAACACGTCCATCACAGTCCGTTAGTCAGCTCAGGAAAGGAGATGTTCTGGATCTACCAAGTGAAGGCTCTGAGCCCCCGAGGTCTAAACGAGGGGTTCACTTATATATTTAGAACTTATTATAATGGCATTTGATTGTTGTAACTGGTGATCTTGTGACGTACCGAGCGCGCTCAGATGGAGCGACAGCGACGATGCTTAGAACTGATGGGGAACGTTACACTAGGTTACCAGACTGCAGGAATACGTCTAATATACTGTACCTCAGGTCTGCCACTTTGTATCCAGTCTGTGTGGGAGTGTACACCGAGCAGCCACGCCCCTCTATATTAGGAGGCGGTGTGAGTGGCCGTCTCATCGGTGTCCAGCACAGGTGCACTACATGTATCAGAATGGTCTGCCACTTTGTATCCAGTCTGTGTGGGAGTATACACCGAGCAGCCACGCCCCTCTATATTAGGAGGCAGTGTGAGTGGCCGTCTCATCGGTGTCCAGCACAGGTGCACTACATGTATCAGAATGGTCTGCCACTTTGTATCCAGTCTGTGTGGAAGTATACACCGAGCAGCCACGCCCCTCTATATTAGGAGGCAGTGTGAGTGGCCGTCTCATCGGTGTCCCTCACAGGTGCACTACATGTATCAGAATGGTCTGCCACTTTGTATCCAGTCTGTGTGGGAGTGTACACCGAGCAGCCACGCCCCTCTATATTAGGAGGCAGTGTGAGTGGCCGTCTCACCGGTGTCCCTCACAGGTGCACTACATGTATCAGAATGGTCTGCCACTTTGTATCCAGTCTATATGGGAGTATACACCGAGCAGCCACGCCCCTCTATATTAGGAGGCGGTGTGAGTGGCCGTCTCATCGGTGTCCAGCACAGGTGCACTACATGTATCAGCATGGTCTGCCACTTTGTATCCAGTCTGTGTGGGAGTATACACCGAGCAGCCACGCCCCTCTATATAGGAGGCAGTGTGAGTGGCCGTCTCATCGGTGTCCAGCACAGGTGCACTACATGTATCAGAATGGTCTGCCACTTTGTATCCAGTCTGTATGGGAGTATACACCGAGCAGCCACCCCCTCTATAGTAGGAGGCGGTGTGAGTGGCCGTCTCACCGGTGTCCAGCACAGGTGCACTACATGTATCAGAATGGTCTGCCACTTTGTATCCAGTCTGTGTGGGAGTATACACCGAGCAGCCACGCCCCTCTATATTAGGAGGCGGTGTGAGTGGCCGTCTCATCGGTGTCCCTCACAGGTGCACTACATGTATCAGAATGGTCTGCCACTTTGTATCCAGTCTGTGTGGGAGTATACACCGAGCAGGCACGCCCCTCTGTATTAGGAGGCAGTGTGAGTGGCCGTCTCATCGGTGTCCAGCACAGGTGCACTACATGTATCAGAATGGTCTGCCACTTTGTATCCAGTCTGTGTGGGAGTATACACCGAGCAGCCACGCCCCTCTATATTAGGAGGCGGTGTGAGTGGCCGTCTCATCGGTGTCCAGCACAGGTGCACTACATGTATCAGCATGGTCTGCCACTTTGTATCCAGTCTGTGTGGGAGTATACACCGAGCAGCCATGCCCCTCTATATAGGAGGCAGTGTGAGTGGCCGTCTCATCGGTGTCCAGCACAGGTGCACTACATGTATCAGAATGGTCTGCCACTTTGTATCCAGTCTGTGTGGGAGTATACACCGAGCAGCCACGCCCCTCTATATTAGGAGGCAGTGTGAGTGGCCGTCTCATCGGTGTCCCTCACAGGTGCACTACATGTATCAGAATGGTCTGCCACTTTGTATCCAGTCTGTATGGGAGTATACACCGAGCAGCCACGCCCCTCTATATTAGGAGGCGGTGTGAGTGGCCGTCTCATCGGTGTCCCTCACAGGTGCACTACATGTATCAGAATGGTCTGCCACTTTGTATCCAGTCTGTGTGGGAGTGTACACCGAGCAGCCACGCCCCTCTATATTAGGAGGCAGTGTGAGTGGCCGTCTCATCGGTGTCCAGCACAGGTGCACTACATGTATCAGAATGGTCTGCCACTTTGTATCCAGTCTGTGTGGGAGTATACACCGAGCAGCCACGCCCCTCTATATTAGGAGGCAGTGTGAGTGGCCGTCTCATCGGTGTCCCTCACAGGTGCACTACATGTATCAGAATGGGCTGCCACTTTGTATCCAGTCTGTATGGGAGTATACACCGAGCAGCCACGCCCCTCTATATTAGGAGGCAGTGTGAGTGGCCGTCACATCGGTGTCCCTCACAGGTGCACTACATGTATCAGAATGGTCTGCCACTTTGTATCCAGTCTGTGTGGGAGTATACACCGAGCAGCCACGCCCCTCTATATTAGGAGGCAGTGTGAGTGGCCGTCTCATCGGTGTCCCTCACAGGTGCACTACATGTATCAGAATGGTCTGCCACTTTGTATCCAGTCTGTGTGGGAGTATACACCGAGCAGCCACACCCCTCTATATTAGGAGGCGGTGTGAGTGGCAGTCTCATCGGTGTCCCTCACAGGTGCACTACATGTATCAGAATGGTCTGCCACTTTGTATCCAGTCTGTGTGGGAGTATACACCGAGCAGGCACGCCCCTCTATATTAGGAGGCGGTGTGAGTGGCCGTCTCATCGATGTCCCTCACAGGTGCACTACATGTATCAGAATGGTCTGCCACTTTGTATCCAGTCTGTATGGGAGTATACACCGAGCAGCCACGCCCCTCTAGAGTAGGAGGCGGTGTGAGTGGCCGTCTCATCGATGTCCCTCACAGGTGCACTACATGTATCAGAATGGTCTGCCACTTTGTATCCAGTCTGTGTGGGCGTATACACCGAGCAGCCACGCCCCTCTATATTAGGAAGCTGTGCGAGTGGCCGTCTCATCGGTGTCCCTCACAGGTGCAGTTGGCTCCCTCATTGGGTTGTCTGCTGCCTGCATGGTGAGGATGCCGCTCTCTGCCCTCCTCACTCAGTAACGGCCGTTTTCTGTGATTGCTCTTATATAGATTCCATCCTGGATTATCTCTCTGGGTTACATAAGTTCTAAATGGCATTCCTCCTCCCCTGAATCGATGGTTTATCCCAATGACGCCGTATATTCCGCTGTAGTAAGCGCTGGTTTTATGAATGAAAGGGAATGGAACCCACGCTGCGTTCCACCGGGAGGAAGCAGTGACGTCTGTGCTCACCCGAGCGGGACGTCCTTCCCCTGAGGAGGCGGGTCTGTCCAGCAATATATGGATGTATTTTATGTATTATATGCCTAAAAAAGGCAAGCGAGACCCGAAACGCGCTGCATGAATAAATTAACCCTTTAAAGATACGGGTCTCGGCTGATCCTTCTGGATTCCGGAGCGCGAGGAACTTTTTCTTTCACAGTTGTATTCTTCTCCGCCCATAGCGGGTGGCATCCCCAGGACGAATCCCCAGTGAGCTGGACTGCGACCCGGAGGTGGATGATCCAGGAGATCGGGGCTGTGCGGGCCGGAGGATTCTCCACCTTTCAGTCAGCACTTTGTTGTTGACCTCAGCGAGGCGCTGGTCTGCTTGTTCTAGATTATTCTGAAGGTGAAATCCCCGAATCGACAGCCCATAATTGTGGACGAAGATAACAGGATCTGGAGGAACCGATAACGGCATCCAAGAGGAGATGGTCAGCGGTCCGAGGGCTCGGTGCAGGAAGGCTTCCCTGTAAAGCAGGCCTGGAGGCCAGACGAGAAACGTTTGTTCGCCCCTGAGGACTCCAAGTTATGGAGCGAAGTACCCAAGGTGGACATTCAGGAGGCAAAATCAGTCACGAAAACCTTGCTCCCCTTTAAGAGCGCAGCTTAGGTAGCCCATGGATAGGAAAGCAGACCGTCTCCTAAAAGAGTGGGAAACTGCAGCAAAGCTCATAGAGGCCAAGATGGCGGCCACATCCGTCACATGTTCACTGCGCATATGGCGCCCGCAATCAGAGTCACATGTAATACAGGGAGCCTCTGGGGAGGAATTGGTGCGCTCCATCTAATTACTCAGGAAGGTCACAGGATTTCTTGCTGACGTCTCGGCGGAGTCAGTGCGGTTTGCTGCCAGAAACACCGGGTTGGGAAATTGCGCTCAGCGCGCTCTGTGGCTCCGAGCCCGGCCAGGAGATACTGCGTCTAATAATACGCTTTGCTCAACTCCATTCCAGGGAGAATATCCTGTAGGTCCAGGATTAGACAAAGTCCTGGAAAAAGTGGGAGATTAGGAAAGAGGATTCGCGGCAGACCACCCCTAAACGAGGCAAGGGCGAGATCCGAACATAAGTGAAGCTACAGGTCCGGTAGGGGGGTGCTCCCAGATTGCGGGGAGATGACGGTCCCAGTTTGCGGGGAGATGACGGTCCCAGTTTGCGGGGAGATGACGGTCCCAGTTTGCGGGGAGAGGACGGTCCCAGTTTGCGGGGAGAGGACGGTCCCAGTTTGCGGGGAGATGACGGTCCCAGTTTGCGGGGAGATGACGGTCCCAGTTTGCGGGGAGATGACGGTCCCCGTTTGCGGGGAGATGACGGTCCCCGTTTGCGGGGAGATGACGGTCCCAGTTTGCGGGGAGATGACGGTCCCAGTTTGCGGGGAGATGACGGTCCCAGTTTGCGGGGAGATGACGGTCCCCGTTTGCGGGGAGATGACGGTCCCCGTTTGCGGGGAGATGACGGTCCCCGTTTGCGGGGAGATGACGGTCCCCGTTTGCGGGGAGATGACGGTCCCAGTTTGCAGGGAGATGATGGTCCCCGTTTGCAGGGAGATGATGGTCCCCGTTTGCAGGGAGATGATGGTCCCAGTTTGCGGGGAGATGATGGTCCCAGTTTGCGGGGAGATGATGGTCCCAGTTTGCGGGGAGATGATGGTCCCAGTTTGCGGGGAGATGATGGTCCCCGTTTGCGGGGAGATGATGGTCCCAGTTTGCGGGGAGATGATGGTCCCAGTTTGCGGGGAGATGATGGTCCCAGTTTGCAGGGAGATGATGGTCCCAGTTTGCAGGGAGATGACGGTCCCAGTTTGCAGGGAGATGACGGTCCCAGTTTGCAGGGAGATGACGGTCCCAGTTTGCAGGGAGATGACGGTCCCAGTTTGCAGGGAGATGATGGTCCCCGTTTGCAGGGAGATGATGGTCCCAGTTTGCAGGGAGATGACGGTCCCAGTTTGCAGGGAGATGATGGTCCCAGTTTGCAGGGAGATGATGGTCCCAGTTTGCAGGGAGATGATGGTCCCCGTTTGCAGGGAGATGATGGTCCCCGTTTGCAGGGAGATGTTGGTCCCAGTTTGCAGGGAGATGATGGTCCCAGTTTGCAGGGAGATGATGGTCCCAGTTTGCAGGGAGATGACGGTCCCAGTTTGCAGGGAGATGTTGGTCCCAGTTTGCAGGGAGATGTTGGTCCCAGTTTGCAGGGAGATGATGGTCCCAGTTTGCAGGGAGATGATGGTCCCAGTTTGCGGGGAGATGATGGTCCCAGTTTGCAGGGAGATGACGGTCCCAGTTTGCAGGGAGATGATGGTCCCCGTTTGCAGAGAGATGATGGTCCCAGTTTGCAGGGAGATGATGGTCCCCGTTTGCAGGGAGATGATGGTCCCCGTTTGCAGGCAATCCCTGGATTCTGAAGACATTTGAGTTTTCATTGCTTTCTCCAAGGACGTTTTGGTTACCCCAAATCAGACCCCTCTTCTTCCAGCAAGATTAAAGGAAGGGGTTAAAAACGTACTACAGTAAGGTTGGGGCATCGAAATATCGATATGTCGCTAACGCTTTGGCGATCCTTTCCTCGGGTATTGCTGTGTCCGGTACATGGGTAACGCCGATAGTTTGGGGCGATGTGATACGGATCTCTGTGAGCGGCCCGTCTGGACGTCCGCCGGACGCATCTTCTCCCCTTTGTGTTGTACAGGACGGCACTAATGACCTTATAACCAAGTTCTAGAAGCTTCTGCAGAGTGTCAGGTGAGTCTCTGCTCCAGGCAGGTGGGGTCTTCGGCCCCTCCTCCACACGCGTCTGTTCATGGCGTTAGACGGGCTCTGAGCGCTGGCATCTAACGCCACGGCTGTGGGCAATGCCGTCTAAATGAAAGATGGAGGGCTGCGCTGCACGCACGAAGGACGCGGCCAGAAAAGGAGACGGACATGGGGTCAGCGTCTAACGCAGCGCTCATAGGAGAGGAGACGGACATGGGGTCAGCGTCTAACGCAGCGCTCATAGGAGAGGAGACGGACATGGGGTCAGCGTCTAACGCAGCGCCCATAGGAGAGAGAGGAGAGGGACATGGGGTCAGCGTCTAACGCAGCGCCCATAGGAGAGGAGACGGACATGGGGTCAGCGTCTAACGCAGCGCCCATAGGAGAGAGAGGAGACGGACATGGGGTCAGCGTCTAACGCAGCGCCCATAGGAGAGAGAGGAGACGGACATGGGGTCAGCGTCTAACGCAGCGCCCATAGGAGAGAGAGGAGACGGACATGGGGTCAGCGTCTAACGCAGCGCTCATAGGAGAGGAGATGGACATGGGGTCAGCGTCTAACGCAGCGCCCATAGGAGAGAGAGGAGACGGACATGGGGTCAGCGTCTAACGCAGCGCCCATAGGAGAGAGAGGAGACGGACATGGGGTCAGCGTCTAACGCAGCGCCCATAGGAGAGGAGACGGACATGGGGTCAGCGTCTAACGCAGCGCTCATAGGAGAGGAGACGGACATGGGGTCAGCGTCTAACGCAGCGCCCATAGGAGAGAGAGGAGACGGACATGGGGTCAGCGTCTAACGCAGCGCCCATAGGAGAGAGAGGAGACGGACATGGGGTCAGCGTCTAACGCAGCGCCCATAGGAGAGAGAGGAGACGGACATGGGGTCAGCGTCTAACGCAGCGCCCATAGGAGAGAGAGGAGACGGACATGGGGTCAGCGTCTAACGCAGCGCCCATAGGAGAGAGAGGAGACGGACATGGGGTCAGCGTCTAACGCAGCGCCCATAGGAGAGAGAGGAGACGGACATGGGGTCAGCGTCTAACGCAGCGCCCATAGGAGAGAGAGGAGACGGACATGGGGTCAGCGTCTAACGCAGCGCCCATAGGAGAGGAGACGGACATGGGGTCAGCGTCTAACGCAGCGCCCATAGGAGAGAGAGGAGAGGGACATGGGGTCAGCGTCTAACGCAGCGCCCATAGGAGAGAGAGGAGACGGACATGGGGTCAGCGTCTAACGCAGCGCCCATAGGAGAGAGAGGAGACGGACATGGGGTCAGCGTCTAACGCAGCGCCCATAGGAGAGAGAGGAGACGGACATGGGGTCAGCGTCTAACGCAGCGCCCATAGGAGAGAGAGGAGACGGACATGGGGTCAGCGTCTAACGCAGCGCCCATAGGAGAGAGAGAGGAGACGGACATGGGGTCAGCGTCTAACGCAGCGCCCATAGGAGAGAGAGGAGACGGACATGGGGTCAGCGTCTAACGCAGCGCCCATAGGAGAGAGAGGAGACGGACATGGGGTCAGCGTCTAACGCAGCGCCCATAGGAGAGAGAGAGGAGACGGACATGGGGTCAGCGTCTAACGCAGCGCCCATAGGAGAGAGAGGAGACGGACATGGGGTCAGCGTCTAACGCAGCGCCCATAGGAGAGAGAGGAGACGGACATGGGGTCAGCGTCTAACGCAGCGCCCATAGGAGAGGAGACGGACATGGGGTCAGCGTCTAACGCAGCGCCCATAGGAGAGAGAGGAGAGGGACATGGGGTCAGCGTCTAACGCAGCGCCCATAGGAGAGAGAGGAGACGGACATGGGGTCAGCGTCTAACGCAGCGCCCATAGGAGAGGAGACGGACATGGGGTCAGCGTCTAACGCAGCGCCCATAGGAGAGAGAGGAGAGGGACATGGGGTCAGCGTCTAACGCAGCGCCCATAGGAGAGAGAGGAGACGGACATGGGGTCAGCGTCTAACGCAGCGCCCATAGGAGAGAGAGGAGACGGACATGGGGTCAGCGTCTAACGCAGCGCCCATAGGGGAGAGAGAGGAGACGGACATGGGGTCAGCGTCTAACGCAGCGCCCATAGGAGAGAGAGGAGACGGACATGGGGTCAGCGTCTAACGCAGCGCCCATAGGAGAGAGAGGAGACGGACATGGGGTCAGCGTCTAACGCAGCGCCCATAGGAGAGGAGACGGACATGGGGTCAGCGTCTAACGCAGCGCCCATAGGAGAGAGAGGAGACGGACATGGGGTCAGCGTCTAACGCAGCGCCCATAGGAGAGGAGACCCATCTAATGCAATTACGATTGTGTTCGCGTTGCATTGTTTACAAGTTGCCATGGAGACCGTTGGTCCCTCAGCAACAACTATAAAAGATGCAGGGCAGGCGGCCCCACAAACACGCAGATGGCGCTCACACCCGTCAGCTCCATCCACTGGCAGCACCTTGTTTAGTCTGTTTACCTCCAATCAGCTTCCTGCACTCCGGTCATGTGATGGGAGGGCGGGCCAGCAGATTGATACTAGGTAACGATTATAAAACACTTCTTATAACAATCGATAGGATCGACCATCGCTGGACAAACTCTGGATACTTGTGTCGCTGCCCCGACCTCGCACTACAGATGGGGGTCCCGCTTCCATCATTGGGGCGCAGTTTGGGCTCTCATTCGTCTTCATTACCCAGCGGTTCTTCTAATGAATGTATCTCTGATCGTCGGTAAGCTGGAGGCCGTTCATTCCACAACTCCTCTGATTGAGCAGTTAATCTCATGTGTGCGGTGGACTTCGAAGACGCCGACTATCACAGCCCACCCATCATCGTACCAGCAGTCAGGACCGGCTCCAGCACTCCCCATTTGCAATGTGTCTACCGTTCGGTATCTCCACCAGGTTTATCCAACATTATGATCCAGCCAACTGGGTTCCTCAGGAAGGCATCCATAGAACCCCTTATCTAGGTGATTGGTTGATAGTCGCAGACTGTTTTCTCACGGAGCCAGAATGGCCTTTTCTTGGAGTCCTTCCAGACGCTGACAACTGCTGTTCCTTCTTAGCTTCTCCTAAAAGAAGGGATTTAATCCTCTCCATTAGTAGAGAGGAAAGACTGGGCTCTGTAAGAGAGCATGAAGGTCCTTCGGCAAATGACAGCTTGTTTGCCGATGGTTCCTTGGTCTCAATTCCATCGCAGACCCTCCCAGCAGGAGATGGCGGTCTGGACAGGAAAGTAAAGAAGTCGTTAGATCAGAGGTTATCACCTCGCAACCTTAAAAAGGGGTGCAGTGGTGCCTATCCCCGTCCATTGTACTAAATACTGATGCTAGTAGGTCAGCTTGGGGGCCATATATGGCGGATAAGAAGCTGCAGAGTTCTTGGTCGGTCTACCAATTGTAGAGCACTTAGGGCCGTGTGGGAGAGGTTACATCAGGCTGCAGACAGCATGTGGACACCACGAGGATATATTATAGGACCATATGACAACAGCATTCACCACCAGGGTGGGACCAGACACCCCATCTACAGCAGAGACCCCTGGGCAGAAGACAACATCAAGTGACCATCAGCAGTACATCTAAAAGGCTCCCAGAATACCATCGCAGACTGAGTCAGGAGACGCTGAACCCAGGAGAAGGGTCCCTAAACATGGATGTGTTCCCGTTTCTGAATTTTCAATGGGGTTTCCTCCAAGAGGATCTATTTGCAGTAAGGACAAACACAAACTGCCACAATCCACTGGCATCGGACGCTCTGTTCCAGGAAAGGGACATGAATCTAACATATGCCCCCCCCCCCTCCATTAATAGCTCGGGCCCTTCTGATACGGACCTGTCAGACCAGGGTTATACCTATAGCCCCAGCATGTCCAAGACGACCCTGGTTGCCTCTGCTAATCTCATTGGCGAGAGATTCACCAATTACACTACCCCTCAGGTAGAACCTTCTGTCTCAAGGTCCAGCCTTCTTAAAAAGCCATAAGGTATCTACCTCTAGGATATACTCGAGGGTTTGGTGCAGTCCAGATATTCTAGAGTTAGAGAAGATCCTAGAGTTTCTGCAGGATGGTCTAGATATGGGTCTTCGCTCCAGAACCCTGCGAGTCCAGGCAGCAGCTCTTAGCTCTGGGTATGATGTACAGCCAAGCCAGAATAGATGGCTACGCAGACTTCTGAGGGAGCGCATCGCTTAAACCATTTGTGAGGAGATCGATTCCGGCCGGGGACCTCAATGTGGTCTTGGATAGTCCTGCGAAGCTATAACATCAATATCACCCAGGAACTCGTCTATGAAAGTAGCCTAATTAACAGCCATTATGACTGCTAGAAGAATTGGCGAATTACGAGCTTTATCTTGTAGAGATCCAAACTTAAAGGGGTTGTCCCGCGGCAGCAAGTGGGTCTATACACTTCTGTATGGCCATATTAATGCACTTTGTAATGTACATTGTGCATTAATTATGAGCCATACAGAAGTTATTCACTTACCTGCTCCGTTGCTAGCGTCCCCGTTGCCATGGTTCCGTCTATCTTCGGTGTCTTCTTGCTTTTTTAGACGCGCTTGCGCAGATGCATCTTCTCCCTTCGGCTGGTCTTGGAAGCATCGGCGTTTTGGCTCCGCCCCCTTGTACGCATCATCGCGTAGCTCCGCCCCATGACGTGTGCCGGTTCCAGCCTCCTGATTGGCTGGAATCGGCATGTGACGGGGGCGGAGCTACGCGATGACGCGTACAAGGGGGCGGAGCCAAAACGCCGATGCTTCCAAGACCAGCCGAAGGGAGAAGATGCATCTGCGCAAGCGCGTCTAAAAAAGCAAGAAGACACCGAAGATAGACGGCACCATGGAGACGAGGACGCTAGCAACGGAGCAGGTAAGTGAATAACTTCTGTATGGCTCATATTTAATGCACAATGTACATTACAAAGTGCATTAATATGGCCATACAGAAGTGCTGAACCCCACTTGCTGCCGCGGGACAACCCCTTTAAACATTCTGGATGCTAGAATAATAATCATAATAATCTTTATTTGTATAGCGCCAACTTATTCCGCAGCGCTAGTCTTTAGACTCGACCCTTCTTGTCTTCCCAAAGTAGCATCCAAGTGTCATCTGGAACAAGAAAAAATTCTACCTTCTTTCTGTCAGAACTTCAGTAATAATAAATAACAGCCGCCACTAGGGGGAGCTCACTGCACACAGATATATACAGCCACCACTAGGGGGAGCTCACTACATACAGATATATACAGCCACCACTAGGGGGAGCTCACTACATACAGATATATACAGCCACCACTAGGGGGAGCTCACTACATAGATATATACAGCTGCTACTAGTGGGAGCTCACTACATACAGATATATACAGCCACCACTAGGGGGAGCTCACTACATACAGATATATACAGCCACCACTAGGGGGAGCTCACTACATACATGCATATACAGCTACCACTAGGGGGAGCTCACTGCACACAGATATATACAGCCACCACTAGGGGGAGCTCACTACATACAGATATATACAGCCACCACTAGGGGGAGCTCACTACATACAGATATATACAGCCACCACTAGGGGGAGCTCTCTACATACAGATATATACAGCCACCACTAGGGGGAGCTCACTACATACAGATATATACAGCCACCACTAGGGGGAGCTCACTACATACATGCATATACAGCTACCACTAGGGGGAGCTCACTGCACACAGATATATACAGCCACCACTAGGGGGAGCTCACTACATACAGATATATACAGCCACCACTAGGGGGAGCTCACTACATACAGATATATACAGCCACCACTAGGGGGAGCTCACTACATAGATATATACAGCTGCTACTAGTGGGAGCTCACTACATACAGATATATACAGCCACCACTAGGGGGAGCTCACTACATACAGATATATACAGCCACCACTAGGGGGAGCTCACTACATACATGCATATACAGCTACCACTAGGGGGAGCTCACTGCACACAGATATATACAGCCACCACTAGGGGGAGCTCACTACATACAGATATATACAGCCACCACTAGGGGGAGCTCACTACATACAGATATATACAGCCACCACTAGGGGGAGCTCTCTACATACAGATATATACAGCCACCACTAGGGGGAGCTCACTACATACAGATATATACAGCCACCACTAGGGGGAGCTCACTACATACATGCATATACAGCTACCACTAGGGGGAGCTCACTGCACACAGATATATACAGCCACCACTAGGGGGAGCTCACTACATACAGATATATACAGCCACCACTAGGGGGAGCTCACTACATACAGATATATACAGCCACCGCTAGGGGGAGCTCACTACATACAGATATATACAGCCACCGCTAGGGGGAGCTCACTACATACAGATATATATACCCACCACTAGGGGGAGCTCACTGCACACACATATATACAGCCACCAGTAGGAGGAGCTCACTACATACAGATATATACAGCCACCACTAGGGGGAGCTCACTACATACAGATATATACAGCCACCACTAGGGGGAGCTCACTACATACAGATATATACAGCCACCACTAGGGGGAGCTCACTACATTAAGATATATACAGCCACCACTAGGGGGAGCTCACTACATACAGATATATACAGCCACCACTAGGGGGAGCTCACTGCACACAGATATAGACAGCCACCACTAGGGGGAGCTCTCTACATACAGATATATACAGCCACCACTAGGGGGAGCTCACTACATACAGATATATACAGCCACCACTAGGGGGAGCTCACAACATACAGATATATACAGCCACCACTAGGGGGAGCTCACTACATACAGATATATACAGCCACCGCTAGGGGGAGCTCACTACATACAGATATATATACCCACCACTAGGGGGAGCTCACTGCACACACATATATACAGCCACCAGTAGGAGGAGCTCACTACATACAGATATATACAGCCACCACTAGGGGGAGCTCACTACATACAGATATATACAGCCACCACTAGGGGGAGCTCACTACATACAGATATATACAGCCACCACTAGGGGGAGCTCACTACATTAAGATATATACAGCCACCACTAGGGGGAGCTCACTACATACAGATATATACAGCCACCACTAGGGGGAGCTCACTGCACACAGATATAGACAGCCACCACTAGGGGGAGCTCTCTACATACAGATATATACAGCCACCACTAGGGGGAGCTCACTACATACAGATATATACAGCCACCACTAGGGGGAGCTCACAACATACAGACATATACAGCCACCAGTAGGAGGAGCTCACTACATACAGATATATATACCCAACACTAGGGGGAGCTCACTGCACACACATATATACAGCCACCAGTAGGAGGAGCTCACTACATACAGATATGTATACCCACCACTAGGGGAAGCTCACTGCACACAGATATATACAGCCACCAGTAGGAGGAGCTCACTGCAAACAGATATATACAGCTACCACTAGGGGGAGCTCACTACATAGATATATACAGCCACCACTAGGGGGAGCTCACTACATACAGATATATAAACCCACCACTAGGCGGAGCTCACTGCACATAGATATATACAGCCACCAGTAGGAGGAGCTCACTACATACAAATATATATATACAGCCAGCACTAGGGGGAGCTCACTACATACAAATATATACAGCCACCACTAGGGGGAGCTCACTACATACAGATATATACAGCCACCACTAGGGGGAGCTCACTACATACAGATATATACACCCACCACTAGGGGGAGCTCACTGCATACAAATATATACAGCCACCACTAGGGGGAGCTCACTACATACAGATATATACAGCCACCACTAGGGGGAGCTCACTACATACAGATATATATATACAACCACCACTAGGGGGAGCTCACTACATATATGTATGTATAGCCACCTCTAGGGGAGCTCACTACATACAGATATATATAGCCACCACTAGGGGGAGCTCCCTATATACAGATATATATACAACCACCACTAGGGGGAGCTCACTACATATATTTATATACAGCCACCACTAGGGGGAGCTCACTACATATAGATATATAATGCCACTACTAGGGGGAGCTCACTGCATACAGATATATACGGCCACCACTAGGGGGAACTCACTACATATAGATATATACAGCCACTACTAGGGGGAGCTCACTGCATACAGATATATACATCCACCACTAGGGGGAGCTCACTACATACAGATATATACAGCCACCACTAGGGGGAGCTCACTGCATACAGATATATACAGCCACCAGTAGGGGGAGCTCACTACATACAGATATATACAGCCGCCACTAGGGGGAGCTCACTACATACAATTATATACAGCCACCAGTAGGAGGAGCTCACTACATACAGATATATATACCCACCACTAGGGGGAGCTCACTACATACAGATATATATACGCACCACTAGGGGGAGCTCACTGCATACAGATATATACAGCCACCACTAGGGGGAGCTCACTACATACAGATATATACATCCACCACTAGGGGGAGCTCACTACATACAGATATATACAGCCACCACTAGGGGGAGCTCACTACATAGATATATACAGCTGCTACTAGTGGGAGCTCACTACATACAGATATATACAGCCACCACTAGGGGGAGCTCACTGCACACACATATATACAGCTACCAGTAGGAGGAGCTCACTACATACAGATATATATACCCGCCACTAGGGGGAGCTCACTGCACACAGATATATACAGCCACCAGTAGGAGGAGCTCACTACATACAGATATATACAGCCACCACTAGTGGGAGCTCACTACATAGATATATACAGCCACCACTAGGGGGAGCTAACTACATACAGATATATAAACCCACCACTAGGGGGAGCTCACTGCACACAGATATATACAGCCACCAGTAGGAGGAGCTCACTACATACAAATATATATATACAGCCACCACTGGGGGTAGCTTACTACATACAGATATATACAGCCACCAGTAGGGGGAACTCACTACATATAGATATATACAGCCACCACTAGGGGGAGCTCACTGCATACAGATATATACAGCCACCACTAGTGGGAGCTCACTACATACAGATAAATACAGCCACCACTAGGGGGAGCTCACTGCACACAGATATATACAGCCACCACTAGGGGGAGCTCACTACATACAGATATATACAGCCACCAGTAGGAGGAGCTCACTACATACAGATATATACAGCCACCAGTAGGAGGAGCTCACTACATACAGATATATATACCCACCACTAGGGGGAGCTCACTGCACACACATATATACAGCCACCACTAGGGGGAGCTCACTACATAGATATATACAGCTGCTACTAGTGGGAGCTCACTACATACAGATATATACAGCCACCACTAGGGGGCGCTCACTGCACACACATATATACAGCTACCAGTAGGAGGAGCTCACTACATACAGATATATATACCCGCCACTAGGGGGAGCTCACTGCACACAGATATATACAGCCACCAGTAGGAGGAGCTCACTACATACAGATATATACAGCCACCACTAGTGGGAGCTCACTACATACAGATATATAAACCCACCACTAGGGGGAGCTCACTGCACACAGATATATATATACAGTCACCACTAGGGGGAGCTCACTGCACACAGATATAGACAGCCACCACTAGGGGGAGCTCACTACATACAGATATATACATCCACCACTAGGGGGAGCTCACTACATACAGATATATAAAGCCACCAGTAGGAGGAGCTCACTACATACAGATATATACAGCCACCAGTAGGAGGAGCTCACTACATACAAATATATATATACAGCCACCACTGGGGGAAGCTTACTACATACAGATATATACAGCCACCAGTAGGGGGAACTCACTACAAATAGATATATATACAGCCACCACTAGGGGGAGCTCACTACATAGAGATAAATACAGCCACCACTAAGGGGAGCTCACTGCACACACATATACAGCCACCAATAGGAGGAGCTCACTACATACAGATATATATACCCACCACTTGGGGGAGCTCACTGCACACACATATATACAGCCACCAGTAGGAGGAGCTCACTACATACAGATATATACAGCCACCAGTAGGAGGAGCTCACTACATACAGATATATATACCCACCACTAGGGGGAGCTCACTGCACACACATATATACAGCCACCAATAGGAGGAGCTCACTACATACAGATATATTTACCCACCACTAGGGGGAGCTCACTGCACACAGATATATACAGCCACCAGTAGGAGGAGCTCACTACATACAGATATATACAGCCACCACTAGGGGGAGCTCACTACATAGATATATACAGCCACCACTAGGGGGAGCTCACTACATAGATATATACAGCCACCACCAGGGGAAGCTCACTACATACAGATATATAAACCCAACACTAGGGGGAGCTCACAGCACACAGATATATACAGCCACCAGTAGGAGGAGCTCACTACATACAAATATATATATACAGCCACCACTAGGGGGAGATCACTGCATACAAATATATACAGACACCACAAGGGGGAGCTCACTACATACAGATATATACAGCCACCACTAGGGGGAGCTCACTACATAGATATATATACACCCACCACTAGGGGGAGCTCACTGCATACAAATATATACAGCCACCACTAGGGGGAGCTCACTACATACAGATATATACAGCCACCACTAGGGGGAGCTCACTACATAAAGAAATATATATACAACCACCACTAGGGGGAGCTCACTACATATATGTATGTAAAGCCACCTCTAGGGGAGCTCACTACATACAGATATATAAAGCCACCACTAGGGGGAGCTCACTACATACAGATATATATAGCCACCACTAGGGGGAGCTCACTACATACAGATATATATAGCCACCACTAGGGGGAGCTCCCTACATACAGATATATATACAACCACCACTAGGGGGAGCTCACTGCATATATTTATATACAGCCACCACTAGGGGAGCTCACTACATACAGATATATATAGCCACCAATAGGGGTAGCTCACTACATACAGATATATACAGCCAGCACTAGGGGGATGCTCACTACATACATGTATATACAGCCACCACTAGGGAGAACTCACTACATACATGTATATACAGCCACCACTAGGAAGAGCTCACTACATATAGATATACACAGCCACCACTAGGGGAGCTCACTACATACAGATATATACAGCCAGCACTAGGGAGAGCTCACTACATACATGTATATGCAGCCACCACTAGGGAGAGCTCACTGCATACAGATATATACAGCCACCACTAAGGGGAGCTCACTACATATAGATATATACAGCCACCACTAGGGGGAGCTCACTGCATACAGATATATACAGCAACCACTAGGGGGAGATCACTACATACAGATATATACATCCACCACTAGCGGGAGCTCACTGCATACAGATATATACAGCCACCACTAGGGGGAGCTCACTACATACAGATATATACAGCCATCACTAGGAGGAGCTCACTGCATACAGATATATACAGCCACCAGTAGGGATAGCTCACTACATACAGATATATACAGCCACCTCTAGGGGGAGCTCACTGCACACAGATATATACAGCCACCAGTAGGAGGAGCTCACTGCACATAGATATATACAGCCACCACTACGGGGAGCTCACTACATACAGATCTATAAACCCACCACTAGGGGGAGCTCACTGCACACAGATATATACAGCCACCAGTAGTAGGAGCTCACTACATACAGATATATACAGCCACCACTAGGAGGAGCTCACTACATACAGATAAATACAGCCACCACTAGGGGGAGCTCACTGCACACAGATATATACAGCCACCAGTAGGAGGAGCTCACTACATACAGATATATACAGCCACCACTAGGAGGAGCTCACTACATACAGATATATACATCCACCACTAGGGAGAGCTCACTACATACAAATATATATATACAGTCACCACTAGGGGTAGCTTACTTCATACAGATATATACAGCCACCAGTAGGGGGAACTCCCTACATATAGATATATACAGCTACCACTAGGGGGAGCTCACTGTATACAGATATATACAGCCACAACTAGGGGGAGCTCACTACATACAGATATATACATCCACCACTAGGGGGAGCTCACTACATACAGATAAATACAGCCACCACTAGGGGGAGCTCACTACATACAGATAAATACAGCCACCACTAGGGGGAGCTCACTGCACACAGATATATACAGCCACCACTAGGGGGAACTCACTACATACAGATATATACAGCCACCAGTAGGGGGAACTCACTACATATAGATATATACATCCACTACTAGGGGGAGCTCACTGCATACAGATATATACAGCAACCAGTAGGGGGAGCTCACTACATACAGATATATACAGCCACCACTAGGGGGAGCTCACTACATACAGATATATACAGCCACCAGTAGGAGGAGCTCACTACATACAGATATATATACCCACCACTAGGGGGAGCTCACTGCACACACATATATACAGCCACCAGTAGGAGGAGCTCACTACATACTGTACATACTGATATATATACGTACCACTAGGGGGAGCTCACTGCACACAGATATATACAGCCACCAGTAGGAGGAGCTCACTACATACAGATATATATATAGCTACTACTAGGGGGAGCTCACTACATAGATATATACAGCCACCACTAGGGGGAGCTCACTACATACAGATATATAAACCCACCACTAGGGGGAGCTCACTGCACACAGATATATACAGCCACCAGTAGGAGGAGCTCACTACATACAAATTTATATATACAGCCACCACTAGGGGCAGCTCACTGCATACAAATATATACAGCCACCACTAGGGGGAGCTCACTACATACAGATATATACGGCCACCACTAGGGGGAGCTCACTACATACAGATATATACACCCACCACTAGGGGGAGCTCACTGCATACAAATATATACAGCCACCACTAGGGGGAGCTCACTACATACAAATATTTACAGCCACCACTAGGGGGAGCTCACTACATATATGTATGTATAGCCATCTCTAGGGGAGCTCACTACATACAGATATATGCAGCCACCACTAGGGGGAGCTCACTACATACAGATATATATAGCCACCACTAGGGGGAGCTCCCTACATACAGATATATATACAACCACCACTAGGGGGAGCTCACTACATATATTTATATACAGCCACCACTAGGGGGAGCTCACTACATATAGATATATACTGCCACTACTAGGGGGAGCTCACTACATACAGATATATATATAGCCACCACTAGGGGGAGCTCACTACATACAGATATATACAGCCAGCACTAGGGGGAGCTCACTACATACATGCATATACAGCTACCACTAGGGAGAGCTCACTACATACATGTATATGCAGCCACCACTAGGGGGAACTCACTACATATAGATATATACAGCCACCACTAGGGGGAGCTCACTGCATACAGATATATACAGCCACCACTAGGGGGAGCTCACTACAAACAGATATATACATCCACCACTAGGGAGAGCTCACTGCATACAGATATATACAGCCACCAGTAGGGGGAGCTCACTACATACAGATATATACAGCCGCCACTAGGGGGAGCTCACTACATACAGATATATATACAGCCACCAGTAGGAGGAGCTCACTACATACAGATATATATACCCACCACTAGGGGGAGCTCACTACATACAGATATATATACCCACCACTAGGGGGAGCTCATTGCATACAGATATATACAGCCACCACTAGGGGGAGCTCACTACATACAGATATATACATCCACCACTAGGGGGAGCTCACTACATACAGATATATACAGCCACCACTAGAGGTAGCTCACTACATAGATATATACAGCTGCTACTAGTGGGAGCTCACTGCATACAGATATATACAGCCACCACTAAGGGGAGCTCACTGCACACAGATATATACAGCCACCAGTAGGAGGAGCTCACTACATACAGATATATATACCCACCACTAGGGGGAGCTCACTGCATACAGATATATACAACCACCAGTAGGAGGAGCTCACTGCACACAGATATATACAGCCACCACTAGGGGGAGCTCACTACATACAGATCTATAAACCCACCACTAGGGGGAGCTCACTGCACACAGATATATACAGCCACCAGTAGGAGGAGCTCACTACATACAGATATATACAGCCACCACTAGGGGGAGCTCACTACATACAGATATATACATCCACCACTAGGGAGAGCTCACTACATACAAATATATATATACAGTCACCACTAGGGGTAGCTTACTACATACAGATATATACAGCCACCAGTAGGGGGAACTCACTACATATAGATATATACAGCCACCACTAGGGGGAGCTCACTGTATACAGATATACACAGCCACAACTAGGGGGAGCTCACTACATACAGATATATACATCCACCACTAGGGGGAGCTCACTACATACAGATAAATACAGCCACCACTAGGGGGAGCTCACTACATACAGATAAATACAGCCACCACTAGGGGGAGCTCACTGCACACAGATATATACAGCCACCACTAGGGGGAACTCACTACATACAGATATATACAGCCACCAGTAGGGGGAACTCACTACATATAGATATATACAGCCACCACTAGGGGGAGCTCACTGCATACAGATATATACAGCCACCACTAGGGGGAGCTCACTGCATACAGATAAATACAGCAACCAGTAGGGGGAGCTCACTACATACAGATATATACAGCCACCACTAAAGAGAGCTCACTACGTACAGATATATATAGCCACCAGTAGGAGGAGCTCACTACATACAGATATATATACCCACCACTAGGGGGAGCTCACTGCACACAGATATATACAGCCACCAGTAGGAGGAGCTCACTACATACAAATATATAGACCCACCACTAGGGGGAGCTCACTGCACACAGATATATACAGCCACCAGTAGGAGGAGCTCACTACATACAGATATATACAGCCACCACTAGGGGGAGCTCACTACATAGATATATAAACCCACCACTAGGGGGAGCTCACTACATGCAGATATATAAACCCACCACTAGGGGGAGCTCACTGCACACAGATATATACAGCCACCAGTAGGAGGAGCTCACTACATACAAATATATATATACAGCCACCACTAGGGGGAGCTCACTGCATACAGATATATACAGCCACCACTAGGGGGAGCTCACTACATACAGATATATACACCCACCACTAGGGGGAGCTCACTGCATACAAATATATACAGCCACCACTAGGGGGAGCCCACTACATACAGATATATACAGCCACCACTAGGGGGAGCTCACTACATACAGATATATATATATATACAACCACCACTAGGGGGAGCTCACTACATATTTGTATGTATAGCCACCACTAGGGGGAGCTCACTGCACACACATATATACAGCCACCAGTAGGAGGAGCTCACTACATACAAATATATAGACCCACCACTAGGGGGAGCTCACTGCACACAGATATATACAGCCACCAGTAGGAGGAGCTCACTACATACAGATATATACAGCCACCACTAGGGGGAGCTCACTACATAGATATATACAGCCACCACTAGGGGGAGCTCACTACATGCAGATATATAAACCCACCACTAGGGGGAGCTCACTGCACACAGATATATACAGCCACCAGTAGGAGGAGCTCACTACATACAAATATATATATACAGCCACCACTAGGGGGAGCTCACTGCATACAGATATATACAGCCACCACTAGGGGGAGCTCACTACATACAGATATATACACCCACCACTAGGGGGAGCTCACTGCATACAAATATATACAGCCACCACTAGGGGGAGCTCACTACATACAGATATATACAGCCACCACTAGGAGGAGCTCACTACATACAGATATATATATATACAACCACCACTAGGGGGAGCTCACTACATATTTGTATGTATAGCCACCTCTAGGGGAGCTCACTACAAACAGATATATATAGCCACCACTAGGGGGAGCTCACTACATACAGATATATATAGCCACCACTAGGGGGAGCTCCCTACATACAGATATATATACAACCACCACTAGGGGGAGCTCACTACATATATTTATATACAGCCACCACTAGGGGAAGCTCACTACATATAGATATATACTGCCACTACTAGGGGGAGCTCACTACATACAGATATATATAGCCACCACTAGGGGGAGCTCACTACATACAGATATATACAGCCAGCACTAGGGGGAGCTCACTACATACATGCATATACAGCTACCACTAGGGAGAGCTCACTGCATACAGATATATACAGCCACGACTAGGGGGAACTCACTACATATTGATATATACAGCCACCACTAGGGGGAGCTCACTGCATACAGATATATACAGCCACCACTAGGGGGGGCTCACTACAAACAGATATATACATCCACCACTAGGGGGAGCTCACTGCATACAGATATATACAGCCACCACTAGGGGGAGCTCACTGCATACAGATATATACAGCCACCACTAGGGGGAGCTCACTGCATACAGATATATACAGCCACCACTAGGGGGAGCTCACTGCATACAGATATATACAGCCACCACTAGGGGGAGCTCACTGCATACAGATATATACAGCCACCACTAGGGGGAGCTCACTGCATACAGATATATACAGCCACCACTAGGGGGAGCTCACTGCATACAGATATATACAGCCACCAGTAGGGGGAGCTCACTACATACAGATATATACAGCGGCCACTAGGGGGAGCTCACTACATACAGATATGTACAGCTACCAGTAGGAGGAGCTCACTACATACAGATATATATACCCACCACTAGGGGGAGCTCACTACATACAGATATATATACCCACCACTAGGGGGAGCTCACTGCATACAGATATATACAGCCACCACTAGGAGGAGCTCACTACATACAGATATATACAGCCACCAGTAGGGGGAGCTCCCTACATACAGATATATACAGCCACCACTAGGGGGGAGCTCACTACATACAGATATATACAGCCACCACTAGGGGTAGCTCACTACATAGATATATACAGCTGCTACTAGTGGGAGCTCACTACATACAGATATATACAGCCACCAGTAGGAGGAGCTCACTACATACAGATATATATACCCACCACTAGGGGGAGCTCACTGCACACAGATATATACAGCCACCAGTAGGAGGAGCTCATTGCACACAGATATATACAGCCACCACTAGGGGGAGCTCACTACATACAGATCTATAAACCCACTACTAGGGGGAGCTCACTGCACACAGATATATACAGCCACCAGTAGGAGGAGCTCACTACATACAAATATATATATATACAGTCACCACTAGGGGTAGCTTACTACATACAGATATATACAGCCACCAGTAGGGGGAACTCACTACATATAGATATATACAGCCACCACTAGGGGGAGCTCACTGTATACAGTTATATACAGCCACAACTAGGGGGAGCTCACTACATACAGATATATACATCCACCACTAGGGGGAGCTCACTACATACAGATAAATACAGCCACCACTAGCGGGAGCTCACTACATACAGATAAATACAGCCACCACTAGGGGGAGCTCAATGAACAGATATATACAGCCACCAGTAGGGGGAACTCACTACATATAGATATATACAGCCACCACTAGGGGGAGCTCACTGCAGACAGATATATACAGCAACCAGTAGTGGGAGCTCACTACATACAGATATATACAGCCACCACTAGGGAGAGCTCACTACATACAGATATATACAGCCACCAGTAGGAGGAGCTCACTACATACAGATATATATACCCACCACTAGGGGGAGCTCACTGCACACACATATATACAGCCACCAGTAGGAGGAGCACACTACATACAGATATATATACCCACCACTAGGGGGAGCTCACTGCACACAGATATATACAGCCACCAGTAGGAGGAGCTCACTACATACAAATATATATATATACAGCCACCACTAGGGGGAGCTTACTGCATACAAATATATTCAGCCACCACTAGGTGGAGCTCACTACATACAGATATATACAGCCACCACTAGGGGGAGCTCACTACATACAGATATATATACCCACCACTAGGGGGAGCTCACTGCACACACATATATACAGCCACCAGTAGGAGGAGCTCACTACATACAGATATATATACCCACCACTAGGGGGAGCTCACTGCACACAGATATATACAGCCACCAGTAGGAGGAGCTCACTACATACAGAAATATACAGCCACCACTAGGGGGAGCTCACTACATACAGATATATAAACCCACCACTAGGGGGAGCTCACTGCACACAGATATATACTGCCACCAGTAGGAGGAGCTCACTACATACAAATATATATATACAGCCACCACTAGGGGGAGCTTACTGCATACAAATATATTCAGCCACCACTAGGGAGAGCTCACTACACACAGATATATACAGCCACCACTAGGGGGAGCTCACTACATACAAATATATACAGCCACCACTAGGGGGAACTCACTACATACAGATATATACATCCACCACTAGGGGGAGCTCACTGCATACAGATATATACAGCCACCACTGGGGGGAGCTCACTGCACACAGATATATACAGCCACCACTAGGGGGAGCTCACTACATACAGATATATACAGCCACCACTAGGGAGAGCTCACTACATACAGATATATACAGCCACCACTAGGGGGAGCTCACTACATACAGATATATGCAGCCACCACTAGGGAGAGCTCACTACATACAGATATATACAGCCACCACTAGGGGGAGCTCACTACCTACAGATATATACAGCCACCAGTAGGAGGAGCTCACTACATACAGATATATATACCCACCACTAGGGGGAGCTCACTACATACAGATATATATACCCACCACTAGGGGGAGCTCACTGCATACAGATATATACAGCCACCACTAGGGGGAGCTCACTACATACAGATATATACATCCACCACTAGGGGGAGCTCACTACATACAGATATATACAGCCACCACTAGGGGGAGCTCACTACATAGATATATACAGCTGCTACTAGTGGGAGCTCACTACATACAGATATATACAGCCACCACTAGGGGGAGCTCACTGCACACAGATATATACAGCCACCAGTAGGAGGAGCTCACTACATACAGATATATAAACCCACCACTAGGGGGAGCTCACTGCACACAGATATATACAGCCACCTGTAGGGGGAACTCACTACATATAGATATATACAGCCACCAGTAGGGGGAGCTCACTGCATACAGATATATATACCCACCACTAGGGGGAGCTCACTGCACACACATATATACAGCCACCAGTAGGAGGAGCTCACTACATACAGATATATATACCCACCACTAGGGGAAGCTCACTGCACACAGATATATACAGCCACCAGTAGGAGGAGCTCACTACATACAGATATATACAGCCAGCACTAGGGGAGCTCACTACATAGATATATACTGCCACCACTAGGGGGAGCTCACTACATACAGATATATACAGCCACCACTAGGGGGAGCTCACTACATACAGATATATATATACAACCACCACTAGGGGGAGCTCACTACATATATGCATGTATAGCCACCTCTAGGGGAGCTCACTACATACAGATATATATAGCCACCACTAGGGGGAGCTCACTACATACAGATATATATATATATACAACCACCACTAGGGGGAGCTCACTACATATTTGTATGTATAGCCACCACTAGGGGGAGCTCACTGCACACACATATATACAGCCACCAGTAGGAGGAGCTCACTACATACAAATATATAGACCCACTACTAGGGGGAGCTCACTGCACACAGATATATACAGCCACCAGTAGGAGGAGCTCACTACATACAGATATATACAGCCACCACTAGGGGGAGCTCACTACATAGATATATACAGCCACCACTAGGGGGAGCTCACTACATGCAGATATATAAACCCACCACTAGGGGGAGCTCACTGCACACAGATATATACAGCCACCAGTAGGAGGAGCTCACTACATACAAATATATATATACAGCCACCACTAGGGGGAGCTCACTGCATACAGATATATACAGCCACCACTAGGGGGAGCTCACTACATACAGATATATACACCCACCACTAGGGGGAGCTCACTGCATACAAATATATACAGCCACCACTAGGGGGAGCTCACTACATACAGATATATACAGCCACCACTAGGAGGAGCTCACTACATACAGATATATATATATACAACCACCACTAGGGGGAGCTCACTACATATTTGTATGTATAGCCACCTCTAGGGGAGCTCACTACAAACAGATATATATAGCCACCACTAGGGGGAGCTCACTACATACAGATATATATAGCCACCACTAGGGGGAGCTCCCTACATACAGATATATATACAACCACCACTAGGGGGAGCTCACTACATATATTTATATACAGCCACCACTAGGGGGAGCTCACTACATATAGATATATACTGCCACTACTAGGGGGAGCTCACTACATACAGATATATACAGCCACCACTAGGGGGAGCTCACTACATACAGATATATACAGCCAGCACTAGGGGGAGCTCACTACATACATGCATATACAGCTACCACTAGGGAGAGCTCACTGCATACAGATATATACAGCCACGACTAGGGGGAACTCACTACATATTGATATATACAGCCACCACTAGGGGGAGCTCACTGCATACAGATATATACAGCCACCACTAGGGGGAGCTCACTACAAACATATATATACATCCACCACTAGGGGGAGCTCACTGCATACAGATATATACAGCCACCACTAGGGGGAGCTCACTGCATACAGATATATACAGCCACCACTAGGGGGAGCTCACTGCATACAGATATATACAGCCACCACTAGGGGGAGCTCACTGCATACAGATATATACAGCCACCACTAGGGGGAGCTCACTGCATACAGATATATACAGCCACCACTAGGGGGAGCTCACTGCATACAGATATATACAGCCACCACTAGGGGGAGCTCACTGCATACAGATATATACAGCCACCAGTAGGGGGAGCTCACTACATACAGATATATACAGCCGCCACTAGGGGGAGCTCACTACATACAGATATATACAGCTACCAGTAGGAGGAGCTCACTACATACAGATATATATACCCACCACTAGGGGGAGCTCACTACATACAGATATATATACCCACCACTAGGGGGAGCTCACTGCATACAGATATATACAGCCACCACTAGGAGGAGCTCACTACATACAGATATATACAGCCACCAGTAGGGGGAGCTCCCTACATACAGATATATACAGCCACCACTAGGGGGGAGCTCACTACATACAGATATATACAGCCACCACTAGGGGTAGCTCACTACATAGATATATACAGCTGCTACTAGTGGGAGCTCACTACATACAGATATATACAGCCACCAGTAGGAGGAGCTCACTACATACAGATATATATACCCACCACTAGGGGGAGCTCACTGCACACAGATATATACAGCCACCAGTAGGAGGAGCTCATTGCACACAGATATATACAGCCACCACTAGGGGGAGCTCACTACATACAGATCTATAAACCCACTACTAGGGGGAGCTCACTGCACACAGATATATACAGCCACCAGTAGGAGGAGCTCACTACATACAAATATATATATATACAGTCACCACTAGGGGTAGCTTACTACATACAGATATATACAGCCACCAGTAGGGGGAACTCACTACATATAGATATATACAGCCACCACTAGGGGGAGCTCACTGTATACAGTTATATACAGCCACAACTAGGGGGAGCTCACTACATACAGATATATACATCCACCACTAGGGGGAGCTCACTACATACAGATAAATACAGCCACCACTAGCGGGAGCTCACTACATACAGATAAATACAGCCACCACTAGGGGGAGCTCAATGAACAGATATATACAGCCACCAGTAGGGGGAACTCACTACATATAGATATATACAGCCACCACTAGGGGGAGCTCACTGCATACAGATAAATAGAGCCACCACTAGCGGGAGCTCACTACATACAGATAAATACAGCCACCACTAGGGGGAGCTCAATGAACAGATATATACAGCCACCAGTAGGGGGAACTCACTACATATAGATATATACAGCCACCACTAGGGGGAGCTCACTGCAGACAGATATATACAGCAACCAGTAGTGGGAGCTCACTACATACAGATATATACAGCCACCACTAGGGAGAGCTCACTACATACAGATATATACAGCCACCAGTAGGAGGAGCTCACTACATACAGATATATATACCCACCACTAGGGGGAGCTCACTGCACACACATATATACAGCCACCAGTAGGAGGAGCACACTACATACAGATATATATACCCACCACTAGGGGGAGCTCACTGCACACAGATATATACAGCCACCAGTAGGAGGAGCTCACTACATACAAATATATATATATACAGCCACCACTAGGGGGAGCTTACTGCATACAAATATATTCAGCCACCACTAGGTGGAGCTCACTACATACAGATATATACAGCCACCACTAGGGGGAGCTCACTACATACAGATATATATACCCACCACTAGGGGGAGCTCACTGCACACACATATATACAGCCACCAGTAGGAGGAGCTCACTGCATACAGATATATATACCCACCACTAGGGGGAGCTCACTGCACACAGATATATACAGCCACCAGTAGGAGGAGCTCACTACATACAGAAATATACAGCCACCACTAGGGGGAGCTCACTACATACAGATATATAAACCCACCACTAGGGGGAGCTCACTGCACACAGATATATACTGCCACCAGTAGGAGGAGCTCACTACATACAAATATATATATACAGCCACCACTAGGGGGAGCTTACTGCATACAAATATATTCAGCCACCACTAGGGAGAGCTCACTACACACAGATATATACAGCCACCACTAGGTGGAGCTCACTACATACAGATATATACAGCCACCACTAGGGGGAACTCACTACATACAGATATATACATCCACCACTAGGGGGAGCTCACTGCATACAGATATATACAGCCACCACTAGGGGGAGCTCACTGCACACAGATATATACAGCCACCACTAGGGGGAGCTCACTACATACAGATATATACAGCCACCACTAGGGAGAGCTCACTACATACAGATATATACAGCCACCACTAGGGGGAGCTCACTACATACAGATATATGCAGCCACCACTAGGGAGAGCTCACTACATACAGATATATACAGCCACCACTAGGGGGAGCTCACTACCTACAGATATATACAGCCACCAGTAGGAGGAGCTCACTACATACAGATATATATACCCACCACTAGGGGGAGCTCACTACATACAGATATATATACCCACCACTAGGGGGAGCTCACTGCATACAGATATATACAGCCACCACTAGGGGGAGCTCACTACATACAGATATATACATCCACCACTAGGGGGAGCTCACTACATAGATATATACAGCTGCTACTAGTGGGAGCTCACTACATACAGATATATACAGCCACCACTAGGGGGAGCTCACTGCACACAGATATATACAGCCACCAGTAGGAGGAGCTCACTACATACAGATATATATACCCACCACTAGGGGGAGCTCACTGCACACAGATATATACAGCCACCAGTAGGAGGAGCTCACTACATACAGATATATAAACCCACCACTAGGGGGAGCTCACTGCACACAGATATATACAGCCACCTGTAGGGGGAACTCACTACATATAGATATATACAGCCACCACTAGGGGGAGCTCACTGCATACAGATATATACAGCCACCAGTAGGGGGAGCTCACTGCATACAGATATATATACCCACCACTAGGGGGAGCTCACTGCACACACATATATACAGCCACCAGTAGGAGGAGCTCACTACATACAGATATATATACCCACCACTAGGGGAAGCTCACTGCACACAGATATATACAGCCACCAGTAGGAGGAGCTCACTACATACAGATATATACAGCCAGCACTAGGGGAGCTCACTACATAGATATATACAGCCACCACTAGGGGGAGCTCACTACATACAGATATATACAGCCACCACTAGGGGGAGCTCACTACATACAGATATATATATACAACCACCACTAGGGGGAGCTCACTACATATATGCATGTATAGCCACCTCTAGGGGAGCTCACTACATACAGATATATATAGCCACCACTAGGGGGAGCTCACTACATACAGATATATATATATATACAACCACCACTAGGGGGAGCTCACTACATATTTGTATGTATAGCCACCACTAGGGGGAGCTCACTGCACACACATATATACAGCCACCACTAGGGGAGCTCACTACATACAGATATATATAGCCACCACTAGGGGGAGCTCACTACATACAGATATATACAGCCAGCACTAGGAGGAGCTCACTACATACATGTATATACAGCCACCACTAGGGAGAGCTCACTACATACATGTATATGCAGCCACCACTAGGGAGAGCTCACTGCATACAGATATATGCAGCCACCACTAGGGGGAACTCACTACATATAGATATATACAGCCACCACTAGGGGGAGCTCACTGCACACAGATATATGCAGCCACCACTAGGGGGAGCTCACTGCATACAGATATATACAGCCACCAGTAGGGGGAGCTCACTACATACAGATATATACAGCCACCACTAGGGGGAGCTCACTACATACAGATATATACAGCCACCAGTAGGAGGAGCTCACTACATACAGATATATATACCCACACTACAGGAAGCTCACTGCACACACATATATACAGCCACCAGTAGGAGGAGCTCACTACATACAGATATATATACCCACCACTAGGGGGAGCTCACTGCACACAGATATATACAGCCAGCACTAGGGGGAGCTCACTGCATACAGATATATACAGCCACCACTAGGGGGAGCTCACTACATACAGATATATACTGCCACCACTAGGGGGAGCTCACTACATACAGATATATACAGCCACCACTAGGGGGAGCTCACTACATACAGATATATACAGCCACCACTAGGGGGAGCTCACTACATACAGATATATACAGCCACCACTAGGGGGAGCTCACTGCACACAGATATATACAGCCACCAGTAGGAGGAGCTCACTACATACAGATATATATACCCACCACTAGGGGGAGCTCACTGCACACAGATATATACAGCCACCAGTAGGAGGAGCTCACTACATACAGATATATAAACCCACCACTAGGGGGAGCTCACTGCACACAGATATATACAGCCACCTGTAGGGGGAACTCACTACATATAGATATATACAGCCACCACTAGGGGGAGCTCACTGCATACAGATATATACAGCCACCAGTAGGGGGAGCTCACTGCATACAGATATATATACCCACCACTAGGGGGAGCTCACTGCACACACATATATACAGCCACCAGTAGGAGGAGCTCACTACATACAGATATATACAGCCAGCACTAGGGGAGCTCACTACATAGATATATACAGCCACCACTAGGGGGAGCTCACTACATACAGATATATACAGCCACCACTAGGGGGAGCTCACTACATACAGATATATATATACAACCACCACTAGGGGGAGCTCACTACATATATGCATGTATAGCCACCTCTAGGGGAGCTCACTACATACAGATATATATAGCCACCACTAGGGGGAGCTCACTACATACAGATATATATAGCCACCATTAGGGGGAGCTCCCTACATACAGATATATATACAACCACCACTAGGGGGAGCTCACTACATATATTTATATACAGCCACCACTAGGGGAGCTCACTACATACAGATATATATAGCCACCACTAGGGGGAGCTCACTACATACAGATATATACAGCCAGCACTAGGAGGAGCTCACTACATACATGTATATACAGCCACCACTAGGGGGAACTCACTACATATAGATATATACAGCCACCACTAGGGGGAGCTCACTGCACACAGATATATGCAGCCACCACTAGGGGGAGCTCACTGCATACAGATATATACAGCCACCAGTAGGGGGAGCTCACTACATACAGATATATACAGCCACCACTAGGGGGAGCTCACTACATACAGATATATACAGCCACCAGTAGGAGGAGCTCACTACATACAGATATATATACCCACACTAGGGGGAGCTCACTGCACACACATATATACAGCCACCAGTAGGAGGAGCTCACTACATACAGATATATATACCCACACTAGGGGGAGCTCACTGCACACACATATATACAGCCACCACTAGGGGGAGCTCACTGCACACAGATATATACAGCCAGCACTAGGGGGAGCTCACTGCATACAGATATATACAGCCACCACTAGGGGGAGCTCACTACATACAGATATATACTGCCACCACTAGGGGGAGCTCACTACATACAGATATATACAGCCACCACTAGGGGGAGCTCTCTACATACAGATATATACTGCCACCACTAGGGGGAGCTCACTACATACAGATATATACAGCCACCACTAGGGGGAGCTCACTACATACAGATATATATACCCACCACTAGGGGGGGCTCACTGCATACAGATATATACAGCCACCACTAGGGGGAGCTCACTACATACAGATATATACAGCCACCACTAGGGGGAGCTCCCTACATACAGATATATACAGCCACCACTAGGGGGAGCTCACTACACACAGATATATACAGCCACCACTAGAGGGAGCTCACTACACACAGATATATACAGCCACCACTAGGGGGAGCTCAGTACATACAGATATATACAGCCACCAGTAGGGAAAGCTCACTACATACAGATATATACAGCCACCACTAGGGGGAGCTCACTACATACAGATATATACAGCCACCACTAGGGGGAGCTCACTACATACAGATATATACAGCCACCACTAGGGGGAGCTCACTACATACAGATATATACAGCTACCAGTAGGGGGAGCTCACTACATACAGATATATATACCCAACACTAGGGGGGGCTCACTGCATACAGATATATACAGCCACCACTAGGGGGAGCTCACTACATACAGATATATACAGCCACCACTAGGGGGAGCTCCCTACATACAGATATATACAGCCACCACTAGGGGGAGCTCACTACACACAGATATATACAGCCACCACTAGGGGGAGCTCACTACACACAGATATATACAGCCACCACTAGGGGGAGCTCACTGCATACAGATATATACATCCACCACTAGGGGGAGCTCGCTACATACAGATATATACAGCCACCACTAGGGGGAGCTCACTACATATATGCATGTATAGCCACCTCTAGGGGAGCTCACTACATACAGATATATATAGCCACCACTAGGGGGAGCTCACTACATACAGATATATATATATATACAACCACCACTAGGGGGAGCTCACTACATATTTGTATGTATAGCCACCACTAGGGGGAGCTCACTGCACACACATATATACAGCCACCACTAGGGGAGCTCACTACATACAGATATATATAGCCACCACTAGGGGGAGCTCACTACATACAGATATATACAGCCAGCACTAGGAGGAGCTCACTACATACATGTATATACAGCCACCACTAGGGAGAGCTCACTACATACATGTATATGCAGCCACCACTAGGGAGAGCTCACTGCATACAGATATATGCAGCCACCACTAGGGGGAACTCACTACATATAGATATATACAGCCACCACTAGGGGGAGCTCACTGCACACAGATATATGCAGCCACCACTAGGGGGAGCTCACTGCATACAGATATATACAGCCACCAGTAGGGGGAGCTCACTACATACAGATATATACAGCCACCACTAGGGGGAGCTCACTACATACAGATATATACAGCCACCAGTAGGAGGAGCTCACTACATACAGATATATATACCCACACTACAGGAAGCTCACTGCACACACATATATACAGCCACCAGTAGGAGGAGCTCACTACATACAGATATATATACCCACCACTAGGGGGAGCTCACTGCACACAGATATATACAGCCAGCACTAGGGGGAGCTCACTGCATACAGATATATACAGCCACCACTAGGGGGAGCTCACTACATACAGATATATACTGCCACCACTAGGGGGAGCTCACTACATACAGATATATACAGCCACCACTAGGGGGAGCTCACTACATACAGATATATACAGCCACCACTAGGGGGAGCTCACTACATACAGATATATACAGCCACCACTAGGGGGAGCTCACTGCACACAGATATATACAGCCACCAGTAGGAGGAGCTCACTACATACAGATATATATACCCACCACTAGGGGGAGCTCACTGCACACAGATATATACAGCCACCAGTAGGAGGAGCTCACTACATACAGATATATAAACCCACCACTAGGGGGAGCTCACTGCACACAGATATATACAGCCACCTGTAGGGGGAACTCACTACATATAGATATATACAGCCACCACTAGGGGGAGCTCACTGCATACAGATATATACAGCCACCAGTAGGGGGAGCTCACTGCATACAGATATATATACCCACCACTAGGGGGAGCTCACTGCACACACATATATACAGCCACCAGTAGGAGGAGCTCACTACATACAGATATATACAGCCAGCACTAGGGGAGCTCACTACATAGATATATACAGCCACCACTAGGGGGAGCTCACTACATACAGATATATACAGCCACCACTAGGGGGAGCTCACTACATACAGATATATATATACAACCACCACTAGGGGGAGCTCACTACATATATGCATGTATAGCCACCTCTAGGGGAGCTCACTACATACAGATATATATAGCCACCACTAGGGGGAGCTCACTACATACAGATATATATAGCCACCATTAGGGGGAGCTCCCTACATACAGATATATATACAACCACCACTAGGGGGAGCTCACTACATATATTTATATACAGCCACCACTAGGGGAGCTCACTACATACAGATATATATAGCCACCACTAGGGGGAGCTCACTACATACAGATATATACAGCCAGCACTAGGAGGAGCTCACTACATACATGTATATACAGCCACCACTAGGGGGAACTCACTACATATAGATATATACAGCCACCACTAGGGGGAGCTCACTGCACACAGATATATGCAGCCACCACTAGGGGGAGCTCACTGCATACAGATATATACAGCCACCAGTAGGGGGAGCTCACTACATACAGATATATACAGCCACCACTAGGGGGAGCTCACTACATACAGATATATACAGCCACCAGTAGGAGGAGCTCACTACATACAGATATATATACCCACACTAGGGGGAGCTCACTGCACACACATATATACAGCCACCAGTAGGAGGAGCTCACTACATACAGATATATATACCCACACTAGGGGGAGCTCACTGCACACACATATATACAGCCACCACTAGGGGGAGCTCACTGCACACAGATATATACAGCCAGCACTAGGGGAGCTCACTGCATACAGATATATACAGCCACCACTAGGGGGAGCTCACTACATACAGATATATACTGCCACCACTAGGGGGAGCTCACTACATACAGATATATACAGCCACCACTAGGGGGAGCTCTCTACATACAGATATATACTGCCACCACTAGGGGGAGCTCACTACATACAGATATATACAGCCACCACTAGGGGGAGCTCACTACATACAGATATATATACCCACCACTAGGGGGGGCTCACTGCATACAGATATATACAGCCACCACTAGGGGGAGCTCACTACATACAGATATATACAGCCACCACTAGGGGGAGCTCCCTACATACAGATATATACAGCCACCACTAGGGGGAGCTCACTACACACAGATATATACAGCCACCACTAGGGGGAGCTCACTACACACAGATATATACAGCCACCACTAGGGGGAGCTCAGTACATACAGATATATACAGCCACCAGTAGGGAAAGCTCACTACATACAGATATATACAGCCACCACTAGGGGGAGCTCACTACATACAGATATATACAGCCACCACTAGGGGGAGCTCACTACATACAGATATATACAGCCACCACTAGGGGGAGCTCACTACATACAGATATATACAGCTACCAGTAGGGGGAGCTCACTACATACAGATATATATACCCAACACTAGGGGGGGCTCACTGCATACAGATATATACAGCCACCACTAGGGGGAGCTCACTACATACAGATATATACAGCCACCACTAGGGGGAGCTCCCTACATACAGATATATACAGCCACCACTAGGGGGAGCTCACTACACACAGATATATACAGCCACCACTAGGGGGAGCTCACTACACACAGATATATACAGCCACCACTAGGGGGAGCTCACTGCATACAGATATATACATCCACCACTAGGGGGAGCTCACTACATACAGATATATACAGCCACCACTAGGGGGAGCTCACTACATACAGATATATACAGCCACCACTAGGGGGAGCTCACTACATACAGATATATACAGCTACCAGTAGGGGGAGCTCACTACATACAGATATATATACCCAACACTAGGGGGAGCTCACTGCACACAGATATATACAGCCACCACTAGGGGGAGCTCACTACATACAGATATATGCAGCCACCAGTGTTTACTTCTTCACAGTCGTGTAATGTGGTGCCACAAAAAGAGTGTTTATATAGTCCAAAAGTGTAAAAACATAGTAAGCCCTATAACTTTGGCGCGGTAATCCTCCCGATCCGTAGAACAAACCTGATATTTATGGTGAACACTTAAATCCAAAAATAAACAACCGTTAATAGGGTTTTTCCATCGTACCCCCAAAAGCGTATATCAGCGCTTTGAATGCACGTTATCACTGCTCCGGCTGGTGCGGTTATTAAAAATCACTGAAACAGCCGACAGCATCCGAAAACCAGTGTGAGGCGCCGCCCTGCTGGGGCTTATAGTGCTCTTAGTGGACCACGCCGCGCTGAATCCTGTACCAATGCTAATGTGAGAGCGGCCAATGAAATCATACGGATCCCGCGCCAATATGGACCCCCTTCATCTGAATGCGCATGAGCCATATCCTCCTGCGGGAAATAATGGCGGCACGTTCCATCTGGCTGCGGGATTGATGGGAGCGCGATATGGGGGCGGGATTCACAGACGGACTTCGCGCTCGCCCGTGTGAAGTCAGCCTTACTCTATATGTCTTATGCATCGCCTATAAGAACTGGACCTCGTCCCGCAGTATGCAAGATGTCAGCCAGCGCCGCCGGCGGAAGGGGAAACCGCTCTGACCGCCGGAACACAACGGAGAAACCATTTACTGCTCTGAAATATGTTACCTAAGGGGTTAAAAGGCTCGTAAGGCGACTGCGAGCGGCGCCAAACATCTGTATGTGAGACACGCGAATTCTCCAATAGGTCTCCTCCACGCGGGCGCCGGCGCACAGCAGCGCATGTTGTTGTGTATGAGACTTGTTTACATGCAGATCTCGTATTATACCGTGCTTATTGCGGCGGGACACGACCGCGCCCGACGGAAACCGCTTCTATTCTCTGCGTATTACACAAACACGCCCGAGGGAAGGAGCCCCAAAGGTACAATTCCAGGGGGACTTTTCCAATTTTAACGTGACTGTTAGGGTTAAATGGCAGTTCTCTGCTCTTCACTGCAACAAGTGCCAGCTACACGTGTAGACCCGCTACCTATAGTGCTATAGGGGAGAGCTGTGACATGTATATATGTGTAGAGGTCTGGTATATACGCTGTGCCTATAGGGAAGAGCTGTGACATGTATATATGTGTAGAGGTCTGGTATATACGCTGTGCCTATAGGGGAGAGCTGTGACATGTATATATGTGTAGAGGTCTGGTATATACGCTGTGCCTATAGGGAAGAGCTGTGACATGTATATATGTGTAGAGGTCTGGTATATACGCTGTGCCTATAGGGGAGAGCTGTGACATGTATATATGTGTAGAGGTCTGGTATATACGCTGTGCCTATAGGGGAGAGCTGTGACATGTATATATGTGTAGAGGTCTGGTATATACGCTGTGCCTATAGGGAAGAGCTGTGACATGTATATATGTGTAGAGGTCTGGTATATACGCTGTGCCTATAGGGGAGAGCTGTGACATGTATATATGTGTAGAGGTCTGGTATATACGCTGTGCCTATAGGGAAGAGCTGTGACATGTATATATGTGTAGAGGTCTGGTATATACGCTGTGCCTATAGGGGAGAGCTGTGACATGTATATATGTGTAGAGGTCTGGTATATACGCTGTGCCTATAGGGAAGAGCTGTGACATGTATATATGTGCAGTATACAGGTCTGCTATGTATAGTGGATGTATTTGGTATGTATACACCAAGTATAGGTGTGATATCTGTATAGTATATACAGCAGGCCCGGTATGTGTATCCTATAGATCTGCTACATATAGGGAGTATACAGCATATATGGTCAGTATAGAAGACTCTACCTGTACATGGAAGCTCTCCAGCGCCCCCCTCATCCGCCGCATGCTCTCCGCTCTCCTCTTCCTCTCCTCCTCCATTCTTTTCCGGATTTGCCATCTTTTTCTCCATCTAAGGCCAAATAAAGACGCGGCGAAGACGCAGCCGGCAGCAGCCAAGAGCCGCCACTCCGGCAGGCGCTCCTGGAGAACCTCCGCCACCTTCTGCATCCCGTCCAAAGAGGGACCGCCGCGAGGGGCGGCAGCTTATAACAGCTGGGAGCCGGCCGCCAGCCAGGTGCTGACACCAATCCTACCCAATGCCTGAAGGGTTCCCTGCAGCTCTGGGGGTGACTGGAGGATGAGACACAATGTAAGAGCAGAACAGTGACTGCAGCTCTGGAGGTGACTGGAGGACAATATACAATGTAATAGCAGAACAGTGACTGCAGCTCTGGAGGTGACTGGAGAATGAGATGTAATCGTATAACAGTGGCTGCAGCTCTGGGTGTAACTGGAGGATGAGACACAATGTAAGAGCAGAACACTGACTGCAGCTCTACAGTAGATGTGACTGTAGGACGAGACAGTGTAATAGCAGAACAGTGAGTGCTGCTCTGGGGGTGACTGGAACACGAGACACAAAGTAATATTACAACAGTGACTGCAGCTCTGGGGTAACTGGAGGACAGGACATAATGTATAGCAGAACAGGGACTGCAGCTGTGGAGGTGACTGAAGGATGAGACACAATGTAATAGTACAACAGTGTCTGCAGCTCTGGAGGTGACTGGAGGACAAGATACAATGTAATAGCAGTACAGTGACTGCAGCTCTGGGGGTGACTGTAGGTCGAGACAGTATAATAACTGAACAGTGACTGCAGCCCTGGAGGTGACTGGAGGATAAGATACAAAGTAAAGGCAGAACAGTGACTGCAGCTCTGGAGGTGACTAGAGGACGAGTTACAATGTAATAGTACAGCAGTGTCTGCAGCTCTGGGGGTGACTGGAGGATGAGACACAATGTAATAGTACAACAGTGTCTGCAGCTCTGGAGGTGACTGGAGGACAAGACATAATGTGATAGCAGAACACTGACTGTAGCGCTGGAGGTGATTGGAGGATGAGACACAATGTAATAGTACAACAGTGTCTGCAGCTCTGGGGGTGACTGGAGGATAAGAGATAATGTAATAGTACAACAGTGTCTGCAGCTCTGGGGGTGACTGGAGGATAAGACATAATGTAATAGTACAACAGTGTCCGCAGCTCTGGGGGTGACTGGAGGATAAGACATAATGTAATAGCAGAACAGTGACTGCAGCTCTGGAGGTGACTGGAGGATAAGACATAATGTAATAGTACAACAGTGTCTGCAGCTCTGGAGGTGACTGGAGGATAAGAGATAATGTAATAGTATAACATTGACTGCAGCTCTGGAGGTTACTGGAGGATGAGACACAATGTAATAGTACAACAGTGTCCGCAGCTCTGGAGGTGACTGGAGGATAAGACAATGTAATAGTATAACAGTGACAGTAGCTCTGGAGATGACTGCAGAATAAGATACAATGTAATAGCAGAACAATGACTGCAGCTCTGGGGGTGACTGGAAGATGAGACACAATGTAATATTACAGCAGTGACTGCAGCTCTGGAAGTGACTGAAGAATAAGATACAACATAATAGCAGAACAGAGACTGCAGCTCTGGGGGTGACTGGAGGATACGATACAATGTAATCTTACAACAGTGACTGCAGCTCTGAAGGACAAGACGCAATGTAATAGTATATTAGTTTCTGCAGCTCTGGGGCAGACTGGAGGACGAGACAAAATGTAAGATCAGAACAGTGACTGCAGCTCTGGCGGTAACTGGAGGACGAGACACAATGTAATAGTACAGCAGTGTCTGCAGCTCTGGGGGTGACTGGAGGATGAGACACAATGTAATAGTACAACAGTGTCTGCAGCTCTGGAGGTGACTGGAGGACAAGACATAATGTGATAGCAGAACACTGACTGTAGCGCTGGAGGTGATTGGAGGATGAGACACAATGTAATAGTACAACAGTGTCTGCAGCTCTGGGGGTGACTGGAGGATAAGACATAATGTAATAGTACAACAGTGTCCGCAGCTCTGGGGGTGACTGGAGGATAAGACATAATGTAATAGCAGAACAGTGACTGCAGCTCTGGAGGTGACTGGAGGATAAGACATAATGTAATAGTACAACAGTGTCTGCAGCTCTGGAGGTGACTGGAGGATAAGAGATAATGTAATAGTATAACATTGACTGCAGCTCTGGAGGTTACTGGAGGATGAGACACAATGTAATAGTACAACAGTGTCCGCAGCTCTGGAGGTGACTGGAGGATAAGACAATGTAATAGTATAACAGTGACAGTAGCTCTGGAGATGACTGCAGAATAAGATACAATGTAATAGCAGAACAATGACTGCAGCTCTGGGGGTGACTGGAAGATGAGACACAATGTAATATTACAGCAGTGACTGCAGCTCTGGAAGTGGCTGAAGAATAAGATACAACATAATAGCAGAACAGAGACTGCAGCTCTGGGGGTGACTGGAGGATACGATACAATGTAATCTTACAACAGTGACTGCAGCTCTGAAGGACAAGAAGCAATGTAATAGTATATTAGTTTCTGCAGCTCTGGGGCAGACTGGAGGACGAGACAAAATGTAAGATCAGAACAGTGACTGCAGCTTTAGATGTGACTGTAGGACGAGACACAATGTAAAAGCAGAACACTGAAGGCAGCTCTGGAGGTGACTGGAGGACAAGACACAATGTAATAGCATAACAATGATTGCAGCTCTGGAGGTGACTGGAGGACAAGACACAATGTAATAGCATAACAATGATTGCAGCTCTGGAGGTGACTGGAGGATAAGATACAATGTAAAAGCAGAACAGTGACTGCAGCTCTAGGTGTGACTGTAGGAAGAGACACAGTGGAATAGCAGTATGGTGACTGCAGCTCTGGAGGTGACTGGAGGATAAGACAATGTAATAGCAGAACACTGACTGCAGCTCTGGAGGTGACTGGAGGACAAGACACAATGTAATAGCATAACAATGATTGCAGCTCTGGAGGTGACTGGAGGATAAGATACAATGTAAAAGCAGAACAGCGACTGCAGCTCTAGGTGTGACTGTAGGAAGAGACACAGTGGAATAGCAGTATGGTGACTGCAGCTCTGGGGGTGACTGGAGGATAAGACAATGTAATAGCAGAACACTGACTGCAGCTCTGGAGGTGACTGGAGGACAATATACAATGTAATAGTATAACAGTGACAGCAGCTCTGGAGGTGACTGCAGAATAAGATACAATGTAATAGCAGAACACTGACTGCAGCTCTGGAGGTCACTAGAGGACAAGACACAATGTAATAGCAGAACACTGACTGCAGCTCTGGAGGTCACTAGAGGACAAGACACAATGTAATAGCATAACAATGATTGCAGCTCTGGAGGTGACTGGAGGATAAGATACAATGTAATAGCAGAACAGTGACAGCAGCTCTAGAGGTGACTGGTGGACGAGACACAATGTAATATTACAACAGTGACTGCAGCTCTGGAGGTGACTGGAGGATAAGATACAATGTAAAAGCAGAACAGCAACTGCAGCTCTAGATGTGACTGTAGGAAGAGACACAGTGGAATAGCAGTATGGTGACTGCAGCTCTGGAGGTGACAGGAGAATAATATACAATGTAATAGCAGACCAGTGACTGCAAATCTGGGGGTGACTGCAGCTCTGGAGTTGACTGGAGGATGAGACACAATGTAATATTACAACAGAGACTGGAGAATAAGATACAATGTAATAGCAGAACAATGACTGCAGTTCTGGAGGTGACTGGAGGATACGATACAATGTAATCTTACAAGAGTGACTGCAGCTCTGGGGGTGCCTGGAGGATAAGATGCAGTGCAATAGTACAAAAATGACTGCAGCTTTGGATGTGACTGGAGGACGAGACACAATGTAACAGCAGAACAATGATTGCAGCTCTGGAGGTGACTGGAGGATGAGACACAATGTAATAGTACAACAGTGACTGCAGCTCTGGAGGTGACTGGAGGATGAGACACAATGTAATAGTACAACAGTGACTGCAGCTCTGGAGGTGACTGGAGAATAAGACACAATGTAGTAGTATAACAGTGACTGCGGCTCTGGAGGTGACAGGAAGATGAGACACAATGTATAAAAGAAGAATATGACTGCAGCTCTGGAGGTGACTAGAGGACAAGAAACAATGTGATAGCAGAACAATGACTGCAGCTCTGGGGGTGACTGCAGGACAAGACACAATATAATAGTACAACAGTAACTGCAGCTCTGGAGGTGACTGGAGGACGAAACACAATGTATTATTATAACTGTGACTGCAGCTCTGGGGGTGACTGGGGGATAAGATACATGGTAATAACAGACCAGTGACTACAGCTCTGGAGGTCACTAGAGGACAAGACACAATGTAATAGCAGAACAATGATTGCAGCTCTGGAGGTGACTGGGGGATAAGATACATGGTAATAACAGACCAGTGACTGCAGCTCTGGAGGTCACTAGAGGACAAGACACAATGTAATAGCAGAACAATGACTGCAAATCTGGGGGTGACTGCAGCTCTGGAGTTGACTGGAGGATGAGACACAATGTAATATTACAACAGAGACTGGAGAATAAGATACAATGTAATAGCAGAACAATGACTGCAGCTCTGGACATGACTGGATGATGAGACACAATGTAATAGTACAACAGTGACTGCGGCTCTGGAGGTGACTGGAGGATGAGACACAATGTAACAGCAGAACAATGATTGCAGCTCTGGACATGACTGGATGATGAGACACAATGTAATAGTACAACAGTGACTGCGGCTCTGGAGGTGACTGGAGGATGAGACACAATGTAACAGCAGAACAATGATTGCAGCTCTGGACATGACTGGATGATGAGACACAATGTAATAGTACAACAGTGACTGCGGCTCTGGAGGTGACTGGAGGATGAGACACAATGTAACAGCAGAACAATGATTGCAGCTCTGGACATGACTGGATGATGAGACACAATGTAATAGTACAACAGTGACTGCGGCTCTGGAGGTGACTGGAGGATGAGACACAATGTAAAACAAGAACATGACTGCAGCTCTGGAGGTGACTAGAGGACAAGATACAATGTGATAGCAGAACAATGATTGCAGCTCTGGACATGACTGGATGATGAGACACAATGTAATAGTAAAAAAGTGACTGCAGCTCTGGAGGTGACTGGAGGATAAGATAAAGTGTAATAGCAGAACACTGACTGCAGCTCTGAAGTTGACTGGAGGACGAAACACAATGTATTATTATAACAGTGACTGCAGCTCTGGGGGTGACTGGAGGATAAGATACATAGTAATAGCAGAACAGTGACTGCAGCTCTGGAGTTGACTGGAGGACGAGACACAATATAATAGTACAACAGTGACTGCAGCTCTGGGGGTGACTGGAGGATAAGACACAATGTAATAGTATAACAGTGACTGCAGCTCTGGAGTTGACTGGAGGATAAGATAAAGTGTAATAGCATAACAATGACTGCAGCTCTGGAGGTGACTAGAGGATGAGACACAATGTAATAGCAGAATCATAGAATGATGGAGTTGGGGAAGGGTCATCAGCGCCAACCCCCTGCTCAGTGCAGGATCACTAAATCATCCCAGACCGATGTCTGTCCGGCCTCTGAACACGTCCATTGAAGGAGAACTCCCCACCTCCTGTGGTAACCTGTTCCACTCATTGATCCCCTCACTGTCTAATATCTAATCTGTGTCTCCTCCCTTTCAGTTTCATCCCATTGCTTCTAGTCTTTCCTTGTACAGATGAGAATAGGGCTGATCCCTCTGCACTGTGACAGCCCTTCAGATATTTGTAGACCGCTATTAAGTCTCCTCTCAGCCTTCTCTTCTGCTAAACATTCCCAGATCCTTTACCCGTTCCTCCTAGGACATGATTTGCAGATCGCTCACCATCTTGGTAACTCTTCTCTGAACTTGCTCCAGTTTGTCTATGTCTTGTATAAAGTGGGGTGCCCAGAACTGGACCCAGTATTCCAGATGAGGTCTGACTAAGGAAGAGTAGAGGGGGATAATGACCTCACGTGATCTAGACTCTATGCTTCTCTTATACATCCCAGAATTGTGTTTGCCTTTTTGGCTGCAGCATCACATTGTTGACTCATGTTCAGTCTATGATCTATCAGTATACCCAAGTCTTTTTCACATGTGCTGCTGCTTAGCCCAATTCCTCCCATTCTGGATGTCATTTTTCTTGCCCAGATGTAGCATTTCTCCTTGTTAAATACCATTCTGTTAGTCGCCGACCACTGTCCAAGCTTTTCTAGATCTTTATGAATCCTCTCTCTTCCCTAGGGTTAGCTATCCCTCCTAGCTTTGTGTTGTTAGTTTGATCAGTTTCCCACAATTCCCTCCTCCAGATCATTTATAACAATGTTGCCCACCACTGGGCCCAGGACAGAGCCTTGTGGTCCCCACTTGATACATTCTTCCACTTGGATGTGCAGCCATTTATGACCACTCTTTGAGTACGATCACTCAGCCAGTTGTGAATCCACCTAACAGTTGCCTCGTCAATCCCAGATTTGGTCATTTTGTCAATAAGTCTGGTATGAGATACTTTGTCAAATGCTTTACTGAGGTCAAGATATATTATATCCACCACATTTCCCTGATCAACCCAGTCGGTGATTCTGTCATAGAAGGACATTAGATTAGTCTGGCATGACTTGTTTGTTACAAACCCATGCTGGCTCTGGTTAATTACTCCATTCTCATCCAAGTACTTGCATACATGCTGTTTAATAATCTGTTCAGAGATCTTTCCCGGTATAGAAGTCAGGCTCACAGGCCTGTAGTTTCCGGGATCCACCTTCTTCCTGTTTTGAAGATAGGGACAACATTTGCCCTTTTCCAATCTTCTGGGACTTCTCCTGTTCTCCAGGAATTTTTAAAACAGTGACTGCAGCTCTCAAGGTGACTGGAGGATGACATAACATGTAATAGCAAAACAATGTCTGCAGCTCTGGAGATGACTAGAGGACAAGACACAATGTAATAGCAGAACAGTGACTGCAGCTCTGGAGGTGGCTGGAGGACGAGACACAATGTAATAGCAGATCACTGACTGCAGCTCTCAAGATGACTGAAGGATGACATAACATGTAATAACATAACAATGACTGCAGCTCTGCAGGTGACTGGAGGATAAAACAGAATGTTATAGCAGAACAGTGACTGCAGCTCTGGGGGTGACTGGAGTATGAGACACAATGTAACAGCAGAACAGTGACTGCAGCTCTGCAGGTGACTGGAGGTAAAACAGAATGTTATAGCAGAACAGTAACTGCAGCTCTGGGGGTGACTGGAGGATGAGACACCATGTAATGAACTGAATAAAGCTGCATATTTCTTATGGCTGTATGGTGGGGCGGCATCGTACACCCTCCAGTGAGCCCCTATTGGGAGCACTGCCAGTTCTGTACTATGATCCCCCCCGCCAGCAGTGCTCGGCGCCTGTCCAGTCACACACCCCGTTGGCACCCCTCACCCCGCAGCACTTGGCGCCTGTCCAGTCACACACCCCTTTGGCACCCGCCACTCCCCCCACCCCCACCAGCAGGGCTCGGCACCCCTCAGTCTCACACCCCGTTGGCACCCCTCACCCCGCAGCACTTGGCGTCCCCCCAGACACATTCCAGGCTGCAGCAGCAACAGGTGGGACCGTTTCCCCCTCGCTGATCCCTGTGATCACCACAAAACACAGGAGGCGCCGGCGGGGCTCTTCATTTTCCATTCCCTGAGTTAACCCTTTAACAACCGCCCTGTTTCTCCCCCGGACAGGGTAGAAGGAGCCCACGTGGACACGTTCTGGTGGTCTACATGATACCTTTTATTTCATTGTATCTGCGGGACCCCCAGAAGTAGGAGTTATTGGGGGACATCAGATGCAGCAGGAGATTTACTAGCGAAACCACGAAGCGCGATGTGAGCAGCGTTTAAAGAGGCGCCCAGAGCGGGAGACACCACGGGGGGGATGGGGGGCTGTTGGGGGTCCGTTGCTGGGGGAGGGGTCCAGCGACCGCCTCTCGCTCTGGGCCATTCGCTCCTCACTTGTGGTCGCGGCCGCGGGTCACGGTCTCCACTTCCTTCATGAGGCGCAGACACTGTTCTTCCTGCCACTGGAGCGCCACACACTGCACGGCGACTGGCAGCCCGACCCCGCCTTCTATGCCCTGCAACAGACAAGCGTCAGGAAGCTCCGCCCACAACATCACATCCAGCATGGCCGCCGCAGATGCACCAACCTTGATGAACTCCTTGTCCCACGGGTCGTTGTAGTAGCCCTTATAATGCTTCAGCTCCTCCTCGTCCTCCGGCGTCACGGTGGTCACCGGCAGGACGCCCACCGCGAAGTTCAGGACGTTGAAGAGCATGGTGAAACTGAAGCCGGCTGGAAGACAAGAAACCGTGGTGAGAATGTCAGGCGCGGCCGCTCTGCGCCATTCATGGTGGCTCCTCCCACATGTACAACAAGGGCCAACGGTGCAGATTTACCAAAGAGTTTCCCAGGGTGCCCAATGTTGAAGGCGGGGCTGAGCATTGGGCAGAGCAGCGCGTCCATTCCGAGCGTCCGCCATTGCTTCACGTATTCATTGCGATATTCCTGCAGCAGAACATTCCACCATTAATATCCCCACAGACACCGCAACGCACGAAGACGCCATGATGGAACCATGCCCAGTGTAAAGCACCCAGAGATGCTGCCCCCTATAGAATGGCGCAATGCTCCATGTCTGCCTCATTATCCTGCCATGCAGCCGTGTGGCCCCTCCCCCGCAGCGTATCGCAACATTTTACCTGAATTGACGTGTAATGTTTCCACAGATCGTTCACGGAGCTGAAACAAGAAGAACAAGACGTTGCTGGGAGATTAGTGCGGCATCCTGTGTGTGCAGCGCCCTCTTAAAGCCCCGCCCTCAGGACTCAGACCCAGGAGGTTTCCGTCATAGCCCCGCCCCCGGGGGTCAGACCCAGGAGGTCTCCATCATAGCCCCACCCTCAGGAATCAGACCCAGGAGGTCTCCGTCATAGCCCCGCCCCCGGGGCCCAGACCCAGGAGGTCTCCATCATAGCCCCGCCCTCAGGACTCAGACCCAGGAGGTCTCTGTCATAGCCCCGCCCCCAGGGTTCAGACCAAGGAGGTCTCCCTCTCATAGACCCGCCCCCAGGGCTCAGACCCAGGAGGTCTCCATCATAGCCCCGCCCCCGGGGTTCAGACCCAGGAGGTCTCCCTCTCATAGACCCGACCCCGGGGCTCAGACCCAGGAGGTCTCCCTCATAGCCCAACCCCTGGGGTTCAGACCCAGGAGGTCTCCCTCTCATAGACCCGCCCCTGGGGTTCAGACCCAGGAGGTCTCCCTCATAGCCCCGCCCCTGGGGTTCAGACCCAGGAGGTCTCCCTCTCATAGACCTGCCCCTGGGGTTCAGACCCAGGAGGTCTCCCTCATAGCCCCGCCCCCTGGGCGCAGACCCAGGAGGTCTCCCTCATAGCTCCGCCCCTGGGGTTCAGACCCAGGAGGTCTCCCTCTTATAGACCTGCCCCTGGGGTTCAGACCCAGGAGGTCTCCCTCATAGCCCCGCCCCCGGGGCTCAGACCCAGGAGGTCTCCCTCTCATAGACCCGCCCCCGGGGTTCAGACCCAGGAGGTCTCCCTCATAGCCCCGCCCCCGGGGCTCAGACCCAGGAGGTCTTCCTCATAGCCCTGCCCCTGGGGCTCAGACCCAGGAGGTCTCCGTCATAGCCCCGCCCTCAGGACTCAGACCCAGGAGGTCTTCCTCATAGCCCTGCCCCTGGGGCTCAGACCCAGGAGGTCTCCCTGCTATAGCCCCACCCCCAGGAGGTCTCCTTGTAATATCCGTCTCCTGTGATAACCTCTGCTGTGTCCTCTGTTTGGGCCGCTACCAATCGCATGTATGTGCAGCCGATGCTTTCGACGGGTTCCATCACATTAGCCATGTATTATAGGCTGCAACATTGCAAGAAAATTAATTGCGGCATGCTGAACATTGGCACAATTTGCGATGTTTTGTAGCCCATGTTTCCCTACGAAGCCTCCTTTCTGTTGCATTGCACAAAATCATGGTTTTCCTGCGATGCAACTTTTACAGCAGGAAGTCCCACGGTTTCCCCTAAAACAACCCCTGGCTGCATTAAAACAAACAATACATGACCTGACCGCCGCTGTCCGCTCCTCCGCAGCTCCGGCACTTCAGCCAGCGCTTCCAGATCAGGGGTTCAAAAATCCTGCCTCCAGAAAGCACTGGTTCTGATTGGTTCTTGAGTGCCGTGGCTTAGCCAATCAGTGCAGCGCTTTATAAACCAATCACAGCTATTCAATGCGATGGCTAGCGCCTATATTTCAAGCCCCTCTCCCAACCCCCCCCCCCCCCCCCCCACACACACACACACAAAAATCCTTCCAAAAGAGCGCTACAAAGGCGCAATATCGCCACAAAAAACACAGCAATATCACGCAGAACACAACTGCAATATTCTCACGGCGTGTGAAGGAGGCCGTATGCTTGACTCGTCAGGAGAGCGCTACACTATAATATCCAGATAATGAATACATCTGAGACCCTCGTTATTAGAAGTGGAAAGGAAGAACAGAGACAAAACATTCAGAGGGCAAGTAGAGGAGCAAGAGACCCCGATCACAAACTAACATGTTCCTACACAAATGCCAGAGCATGGGAAACAAACAAGGAGAATTGGAGCTCCGAACACAGGAAGAGAAATATGATGTCATCGGCACCACGGAAACCTGGTGGGATGATACACATGATTGGTTACAAGGCTTGAAGGATACAATGTATTTATAAGGAACAGACCTAATAAAAGGGGAGGAGGTGTTGTGTTGTATGTTAGGAGAACATTCATCTCCACAGAGATTCAAGCTTCAGAGCTGGGAGTTCTGTAGGAACTGTTTGGGTAAGAATACAAGGAGAGAACAACAGAATGGACACCATTGTAGGCATTTACTATAGGCGGCCTGGACAAGCAGAAGACATGGAGGAACTCTTTCTGTGGTATGATGATTTTGGTAAAGTGTCAACTTGCCATCGCTCTGGACTAGAGAATCCCGTTTTCATTCCCCCCTCCCCCCAGCTCACATCTAAGAGATTTCTGATGGCCATTTATCTCAGGAAGTCCTGCGTCCAGATGGTCATAAAGTTAGCCAGTGACAGGGGGTGTTAATGAGCTCCTGCCAGTGACAGGGGGTGTTAATGAGCTCCTGCCAGTGACAGGGGGTGTTAATGAGCTCCTGCCAGTGACAGGGGGTGTTAATGAGCTCCTGCCAGTGACAGGGGGTGTTAATGAGCTCCTGCCAGTGACAGGGGGTGTTAATGAACTCCTGCCAGTGACAGGGGGTGTTAATGAGCTCCTGCCAGTGACAGGGGGTGTTAATGAGCTCCTGCCAGTGACAGGGGGTGTTAATGAGCTCCTGCCAGTGACAGGGGGTGTTAATGAGCTCCTGCCAGTGACAGGGGGTGTTAATGAGCTCCTGCCAGTGACAGGGGGTGTTAATGAGCTCCTGCCAGTGAGGTTTGACACCTCTGGTATTTCTCGCTGTAGTGGCCAAGAGTTAATGGGGTTCCTCCATAATGGTCTATGTCTGTCTCCTGTCAGCCTCTTGCTTGTGGATGGCTGCAGGACTGAGAGGGTTAATGTCGGGTATGTTCTGGCCGGTGTATCCTTTGTGGTCATGTGATCAGGTGTGGAGAAGAGAGGAGAGAGAGGAGTAATAGAGTCCGGAGAAGCCTGGAGAGTCTGACACCCGCACAGCGGACAAGCCAGCGATGGCCTAGTGCTCAGCCTGGGCCTCACCAACCCAGGGCTCCTCGGCACGCCTGCCTAGCGAGTAGAGGAGAAAGGGAGTGTTGGCCAGTAGAGAGAGCTTCCCAGATAGCGGACACCCCGAGGGTCCTCCCTGCTGTATCTGTATCCAGACGGTTTGTTGGACTGGAGTTCTAGAATTTCTAGTAAATGAGCAGAACCGACCGTTTGGATCTCTTGTTCAGAAAGCTACTCTGTGTGGGGACTACTTTATTGCATCTGGAAGATCCGCCACAGAGGACGGAACGCTGGCGTCACGAGTGACAACCCTGGTTACTACCCCTGTGATCCCCCCCAGCAGTAATGTGGTCGGGTTCCGAGATACCCCTAGGGGAGGAGATGGTAGAGCCCCGTGACAAGGCCTTCTCTACCCCACTGTCTCCGTGGTTGTGGCCCCCTCCTTGGACGCTGCAACTGCTAGTGTCCGCATCAAAGGAGAGGTTAATACTGGGGACTCTGTGTGGCTTGTAGGCCCCAGCCCAGCGTCAGGTACGTTTACCTGGTGCTCCGTTCACTAGGCGACCGGCAGCACCTCCAGAACTGGCTGTGTGTGTAGCCGATCATCTGTCCCTCTCACCAATGGTTAGAGAAAGTCCTCAGATTAACCCCTTAAGGACCAAGCTGTTTTATACCTTAAGGACCAGACACTTTTTCGGGATTTTACCCATGGGGTAGTTTTACTGCTATTTTTTTTCGCCAGCTACCAAAATGATTGTTGCTGCAGTTTTTAGGGCGATTTTTTTAAAATTTCTTTTTCACAAATTTTTTTTGTCGTTTAGTTTTATTGGGGGTAACAAATAGGGATGAGCGAGTATACTGGCTAAGGCACTACTCCCTCGAGTAATGTGCCTTACACGAGTATCACCCCGCTCATCCCTAAAGATTCGGGGGCCGCCGCGGGGTGGGGAGCTGCGGGAGAGAGCAGGGAGGAACGGAGGGGAGATCTCTCTCCCTCTCTCCCGCCCGCTCTCCCCTGCTCCCCGCCGCAACTCACCTGTCAGCTGCGGCGGCCCCCGAATCTTTAGGGACGAACAGGGAGATACTCGGCTAAGGCACATTACTCGAGGGAGTATACTCGCTCATCCCTAGTAACAAACAAAAAAATTATATTTTTTTTAACATTTACAGTTATTTTTTTTTATTAATAAAGTTACGCTCAACTAACATACAGAACCGGGCGCCTCATTCTGTTTCAGATGTTTGATCTATCTATATCTATATCTTTATAAAGACGAAAGCCCTCACTCACTCACTCACTGACTGACTGACTCGCCACTAATTCTCCAACTTAGTGTCGTAGAAACGTGAAATTTGGCACGAGCATTGATTGTGTCATAAATAGGAAAAGCTAATGGGTCCCAACTCGATTATTCAATTCTAGCGCAAAAAAACTAGCGTCCAAATTTTACGTGCGGAATGTAATTCTCTCACTTCCTGATGTCATTGTATATAAAGGAAACGTCGCATGGTTGCCTCCCCGTGGTGTTTCCTGGGTAACGCAGAGAACTATGCAAAATGGTGAACATGTTTTTCTGGTATCTCTAAAGTAACCGCGACTTCATAAGACTTTCCGTGTGAACACCAGATAAACACCAGTACCAAATTAACTCGGGCGAAGCCGGGTATATCAGCTAGTATATATATATATATATATATAAATAACTCGGGTGAAGCCAGGTATATCAGCTAGTATATATATATATATATATATATATATATATATATACACATATAACTCGGGCGAAGCCGGGTATATCAGCTAGTGTATATATATATATATATTACACAGGCCGGCCGGGTATATCAGCTAGTGTATATATATATATATATTACACAGGCCGGCCGGGTATATCAGCTAGTGTATATATATATATATATTACACAGGCCGGCCGGGTATATCAGCTAGTGTATATATATATATATATATTACACAGGCCGGCCGGGTATATCAGCTAGTGTATAATATGTATGGTTTTGGATTACAGGGCGCTTATAGCGATGGTTTGGGGTTATTTTCTTTCTTATGTATACATTGTTGTTTTACTTATGTAATTCTGTTTTTTACCATCTCTGTCCCCTGTGATGTCATATAAGACCACTGGGGGACAGTCACATGCTTTTTGTTTGAAACTTTCCCACTGTAGCTGGGGCATCCATAGGAGCCCCAGTTACAGGGAACACATCCCCTGTAGTGACAAGAGCTGATCGGGGTCTGCTGGGACCCTGTAGCTCGGCTGTAGCAGGGAATCCCAGCGGTCATGTGGCTGCCATCTCGCATAGTGGAAGAAACACTTCCACTTTCACTCTTTAGTACATAGCACTCATTGAGCAACATGTACTAAAGAAAGGAAGAGGAAGAAAGGGTTAAAACCCACTTCTCCCTCCTCCGGGTAATCAGCTGTGACTAACAACAGACAACTCAACATGCTTCTGATTTATTGCAGAAGCAGGGCCTTTAATCCCCACCGTAATTTTACTATCAGCAGGGCTTTAAGCCCGGGACTAGGTACCGTACATTTAACACGCTTGGTCCTTAATGGGTTAAACATGACGACCATATCTTCCCCATTAGAGCACTTCCCAGGGAAAATATGGCTGAAATATTAAATCAGGGTTTCCTCACATGATCCACAAATATACACAACCTGCCCTTTATGATGATAGAAGAAGGCTGGCGGGGGATAGCAAACACTAGGGAAGAGAGAGAGGATTCAAAAAGATCTAGAAAAGCTTGCACAGTGGTCGGCGACTAACAGAGTGGTATTTAACAAGCAGAAATACAAAGTCCTACATCTGGGCAAGAAAAATGAGGAAAGCACATACAGAATGGGAGGAATTGGGCTAAGCAGCAGCACATGTGAAAAAGACTTGGGTATACTAATAGATCATAGACTGAACATGAGCCAACAATGTGATGCAGCAGCCAAAAAGGCAAACACAATTCTGGGATGTATTAAGAGAAGCATAGAGTCTAGATCACATGGGGTCATTATCCCCCTCTACTCTTCCTTAGTCAGACCTCATCTGGAATACTGGGTCCAGTTCTGGGCACCCCACTTTATAACAGACATAGACAAACTGGAGCAAGTTCAGAGAAGAGTTACCAAGATGGTGAGCGGTCTGCAAATCATGTCCTATGAGGAACGGGTAAAGGATCTGGGATTGTTTAGCAGAAGAGAACGCTGAGAGGAGACTTAATAGCTGTCTACAAATATCTGAAGGGCTGTCACAGTGCAGGGGGATCAGCCCTATTCTCATCTGCACAAGGAAAGACTAGAAGCAATGGGATGAAACTGAGAGGGAGGAGACACGGATTAGATATTAGACAGTGAGGGGATCAATGAGTGGAACAGGTTGCCTCGGGAGGTGGGGAGTTCTCCTTCAATGGAAGTCTTCAGAGGCGGACAGACATCTGTCTGGGACGATTTAGTGATCCTGCACTGAGCAGGGGGTTGGACCCGATGACGCTGGAGGACCAGATGACCCCGGAGGTCCCGATGACCCCGGAGGACCCGATGACCCCGGTGGACCCGATGACCCCGGAGGTCCCTTCCAACTCTACCAGTCTATGATTCTATCCTTTGCTATATCCTCCCATTCTTTCACCCCCTTTATTATCAGAGGCACCAGACTGGTACAATATGGGCAGTTAAGGAGGCCTCATGGTCACGGGGGTCCCGCGGCACTTTACTGGTGTTTGTGATGTCAGCTCTGCCGGCAGAGAGCCAGTAGAGGCAGCTTATGGGCTGCGAATGTACTGTGCATAACAGCGTATCCCACACACATATCTCGCACCCTGTTGTATACGCTGCCTCTACCAATATACAGGGCATACGCTGCGTGGTACGTGATGGAACAGAGCATGCTGCCATCTATTTCTCCCGCAGGTATTGGCTTTCCTTGACTCCATTCACCGCATGTCATGCGGCCGTGCATCGCACGCGTGGTACACGGTGAAAAATTGCCCGTGGACACGAGGCCCTAAAGTGTTCTGGAATTCAGCGCAGCGGCGGGGAAATAAAGAGATGTCACCAGGTGGCAATAATGATATATATAAGGACACTGCAAAGCATTGTGGGTAAAAGCTGCTTCTTACCTGCAGCCGCTGTGTGCCTCCACGTGACTGGCGATTCGTGGAAACTACAATGAGACATAAATCACAATGAGACTCCAAGGAGGGGATCATTCTCTACACCATCAGCTACTGGTGGGGCAGAACACCAGGGACACTCCAATCACTGTCTAGACTTCACCCTTAAAGGGGTTGTTGGGGGTTAGAGAAACATGGCTGCTTCCTTCCAAACACAGCGCCACTCTAGTCTATAGTGTTGTGTGGGGTAATGCAGGTCAGCGCCGTTGAAGTGAATGGGATCTGAGCTGCAATACCAGAAACAACCCACAGACAAGGGTGGCGCTGCGTTTGGAAGGGAACAGCCATGTTTTTCTAACCCCCCCCCCCCCCCAACCTCTTTAACCATATTACACAGGTTAACTCTCCATATATAGCTGAGTGCAGCTCTGGAGGTGACTAGAGGATGAGACATGATGAAAGAAAAATAGTGACTGTAGCATTGGGGGACAAGACATGATGTCTGAGCAGAATCGTGACTGCAGCTCTAGAGGTGACTAGAGGTTAACCCATGACGGAAGAGCAGAATAGTGAGTGCAGCTCTGGATGTTAAGACATGACAGAAGAGCAGAACAGTGACCTCACCAGTGGCCTCATGAAGAAGGACGCTATCTTCTTTATGATGTTCGGGACCTTGTATAGAAATAATTGCTGCTTCAGGTTGGGATCCACGATGTCCGGGGCGCTGCGGAGCACAAGAGAATCACCAAATACAACGTCGGGAGAAGGGGAGAGGAGGGTCGAAGGGGGGAAGAGTCACACATAACGATTATCGCTCACATTCAACGCTTTTATTGAATTTTGAGCGATGATCGTTGCGTCTAAAGAAGTACAGAGCTGGTTAAAAAAAGATTAAAAATGGACAAATCACAGGGCGCAGATGGAATCCACCCAAGGGTCCTAAAGGAACCAAGTGATGTGATAGACAGAGCGCTATTTCTTATATTTAGGGACTCTATATATTTAGACCGGGGTTGTACCACTGGATTGGCGCATTGCCAATGTGGTCCCAATATACAAAAAGGGTTCAAAAAGGGAGTCTGGTAACTACAGGCCGGTAAGTCTCGCTTCAATGATCAGAAAAGTATTGGAGGGGTTTCTGAGAGACGCCATCCTAGAACACCTCAAGGACAACAACAGTATAACTCCTCACCAGCATGGGTTCATGAGAGGTCGATCATGTCTGTCAGGAGGAGAAATAGTGTTATCTGTAATGGGAGTTCAGTACAGTGGGGGGGGGGAGGAGGAATAGTACTATCTGGGGGGGGGTGTTAGAAATTCTGTGTGAAAGGGATATTTCCCCTCATTCCTCTATCGCCCAATTATCGTTAAATGTAAACGCTACACGACGATAATAGAACGGCTGAAATTATAGGCCGCCTCCTTCATTTTCCAACGATAATCGTTAAGTTTAAACGGTCGTCTTTACAAGTAAAACCATTGCTCACTTTTGACGCGTCCAACGAATTTTGAGCGATAATCGTTGCATCTAAATGGGCCTTTAGGCAGGTGATATTTTGCAGGGGGCCGTTTTGTTCCCCTGCATCTCGTGTGACATTTCCTTTTCGTTTGTGAATACACTTCAGAAGAAACTATTTAATAGATTTGCCTTCCCACCATCGTCTTCTATGATTTCTCCTGCATTATTTGTTAAAGGGCCAGCGCTCTCAGTGCAAATCCTTTTACTATTTATATAATTGAAGAATAGCTTCGGGTTGTTTTTGCTCTCTTTGGCGATCCGTCTTTCCGCCTCCTCCTTGGCAGTTTTGATCGTATCTTTGCATATTTTGTTTTTTTCCCTGTACGATTTTAGCGCTGCTTCGCTGCCTTCTTGCTTTAGTAGTTTGAACGCTTTCTTTTTTCGTTTATTGCCTCTCTTACCGTCTTGCCGAGCCACATTGGTTTCCTTCTACTTGTAGTTCTTTTATTTTTAAAGGGAATGAACTGCTCACACGAGGTGATTAGGATGTTTTTAAACTCCTCCCATTTGTCGTCTGTACTGATATTTTTGGGGATGTTGTCCCAATTAATGTTACCGATAGTAGTTCTAAGCTGAGCACATGTTGCTTTACTAAAGTTTCGTTTTTTTGTCGCTCCCTGAAAAGGCTTCCTATTAAATGACAACTAAAAAATGTACTCTATTGTGGTCACTATTTCCCAAGTGTCCCTGCACCTGCACCCCCATGATTCTTTCTGGTCTGTTAGTTATTAATAAGTTCTGAATTTTGCTTCTCAACTCACAATTCATCAGCAAGAGTTTTCCCTCCGTCAGCAAAAAATCCTCTTATAGCCAGCTCATTCAGAGCGTACTCAATCCTTGGGGGCGTAAATGCGACCAACTGTGGCGAGAGGACAGGAAGCAGAATGGTTAGTAACTGTGAACATCACTATTACTACCGTGTTTCCCCGAAAATAAAACCCTGTCTTATATTAATTTTTGCCCCACAAGAGACGCTATGTCTTATTTTCAGGGGATGTCCTATTATACTTACCCAGCAAGCTTGGTCCGGGTCTCTCCTGCTGCTGTCTACAACTCCAACGCGCTTCTGATCGGTTCTTCGACCGCTGCTGAAACCAATCAATGCAACGTTGGATGAATCAATGTGATGGCTGTGACCGTTTCTTCCACTGCTGTTCAGCCAATCACAGCCATCGCATTCTGGAGGTGGGATTTATGAGTCCTGTAACTAGGAAATGATGTTGTACGAGTGGATGAGGACTGCGGGAACCCCGCCGAACCTCTATAGAGCAGCAGGGGGGACCTGGACCGAGCCAGCTAGGAAATCTATTCTTTTTTTTGTGTGTGTGTAGTGTAACTAAGGCTTATTTTCAGGGTAGGTCTTCTTTTTGGAGAAACAGGGTATCATTCTTATTAGCATGATCCTCATCATCATTTGTGATATTTTTAATCCAGAGCAGGTTGCGGCTCCGCTGGCAGTATTTCCCACCCAGTTCGGCGTGCATTTTCTGCTCTCTGGATGATGATGGTGATGATATGACTTATTATAATGGCCTACAGAGAAGGCTCCTGTAGCAGAATCCCATCGACCCCGCATATGTCAGCAGCACCTTGTGCCCGGCCTCCTCCAGCAGGGTTTTGGTCTCCTGCACAGCTCGTCTCATGCTCGGGTGCGGGAGGAAATATCCATCAGTGTCATAGAAGCCGATGGTCAGACGCCTCTTGCTGTTATAAATCTGTAAACACAGGACAAAGTCAGGAACTGACCGGAACAGACCAGCAGAGACCCCAGGAGGCAGCCATAGTGACTGCTCAATAGAACAGCGCCCCCAGTGGAAAGGTTAAATAAATAGTAACCAAGAGCTGGGAATGACTGGCATAGTACATATATCGGGAACCTACTGGCTAAAGGACGGCAGTGAAGGTAGGCCGAGCCCCATACCTCATCATTGAATGGAATTGGTGGCACGGTAATGTCCAACTGGAAAAAGTCATCACAGAGAACAGCTTTCATAAATAAGGCCAAACTGTCCACATCCCGTGCCATTGGACCCGGCATCGACCTCGCTACAAGCACAGAATCAGAGCAGAGGTCACATGACTAGACATGGTACAATATTCTTAGAGGGGGAGGGATACACTGCAGCTGACACATACATTATTGTACATATGATAGACGTGTAAGATAGAGGGAAGGACAACAGCCAATGTGTAAAGACAAAGGGACCAACCTGATTTCATCCCACTGACTGGATTGCAGACTCCAAGATTACTGGAAGATAAACAGGAGGAAGAAGAAAAAGATAAAGGAAAGAGAGTGCAGATGAGGAGGAATAGTGAGCAGAAGAGGAGAAGGAGCAAGCGGAGGAGGGAGAGCAAGCAGAGGAGCCGCAGGAGGAAGAACAAGTGAAGGAGGAAGAAGAGTAAGCGGAATAGGAGCAGAAGAAAAAAAGCAAGTATAGGAGAAAAAGGAAGAGCGAGCAGAAGAGGAGGAAGAGCAAGCGGAAGAAGAGAAGGAAAAGAGAAGAGAAGGAAGAGCGAGCGCAGAAGGAGTAGAGGCAAACAGAGGAGGAAAAGCGATTGGAACATGAAGAGCAAGCTGAGAAGAAAGAGAGAGCAGAGGAGGATAGGGGAAAGTGGAAGAGGAGAAAGAGTGAGTCAATAAGGAAGTACGAGTGGAAAAGGAGTAGGAAAAATGAGAGAAGGAGGAGGAGAAGCAAATGGAGGAGCTGAAAGAGGAAGAAGAGTGAGCAGAAGAGGAGGAGGAGGAGGAAGAGCAAGTGGAAGAAATGTAAAGAAAGAAGAGCAAGCAGAGAAGGAAGAAGAGCTAGCGGAAGGAGGAGGAGGAAGAGCAGAAGAGGAAGTACAAGCGCAGGAAGAAAAGTGAGTGCCTGAGGAAGAGCAAAATGTGATTGTTCCCAGCAAGAGAAACGACGTAATCTTGTAGATATGAGACCTTGTAATGGCTAACAAAAATACATGATGTAATAATAGCGAGCTTTCGTACCAACGCAGGGGCCTTCTTCCGGCTTATGGATTGGATCTGAAGAGGCATGGATATTTATACACACTTATAACATACATACTTATGGCAAGGCACAGATATGGATATATATATACATACTTATGACAAGGCACAGATATGGATATATATATATATATATATATATACTTATGACAAGGCACAGATATGGATATATATATATATACTTATGACAAGGCACAGACATGGATGGATATATATATACATACTTATGACAAGGCACAGATATGGATGGGATTGGTTCGCACTTAAAAGGAATTCTGCAACAGCAAACAAACTTTTTTTGTCTAGGCACTGATAGCGGAGTGAAAGTTTTATGGTCCCTAAATTACTGTTGGAGGGGGGGTAAGGTCAGCAGGCTAGAAATGCTACAAGAGGTACACAAACATTTTAACTAAACACTGATAAGGGAGTGAAAGTTTATGGTCCCTGAATTACTGTTGATGGGGGTCTTATCTGTATAATAAATGTCTCACACCTCCCAGTCACCCATAAATCCTGGGGAACAATTTAACCCAGTATTCAGCGGGTCAAAGGTTGTTATAAATTTATATTCCCAAATCCTTCTGTGGTTTTGTGACTTGAAACCACCCTTCAATATCAAAACTCTCATATCTCCTATGTCATGTCCATGATTAGAGAAGTGTTCGGCCACAGGGAATTCTCTTTTTCTGTGTTCAATTGTATGGCGATGAGATCTCATCCTGGCCCTCAGTTTTCATCCTGTTTCCCCAACATAAAGACCCCCAACAGGACATTTACTGCACATGATCAGGTACACAACATTGGACGAGGAACATGTGAATGTCCCTGGGATCTTATAGTCCTGCTGTGTGTTGGGGTTATGTATCCTGTCTGCGGTCCGTACATGTCAGCAGGTCTTACAGCTCCTTACATTACAGGGATCTTATAGTCCTGCTGTCTGTTGGGGTTATGTATCCTGTCGGCGGTCCGTACATGTCAGCAGGTCTTACAGCTCCTTACATTACAGGGATCTTATAGTCCTGCTGTGTGTTGGGGTTATGTATCCTGTCTGCGGTCCGTACATGTCAGCAGGTCTTACAGCTCCTTACCTTACAGGGATCTTATAGTCCTGCTGTGTGTTGGACAGCAGGACTATAAGATCCCTGTAATATAAGGAGCTGTAAGACCTGCTCACATGTACTGACTGCGGACAGGATACATAACCCCAACACACAGCAGGACTATAAGATCCCTGTAATGTAAGGAGCTGTAAGACCGGCTGACATGTACGGACCGCAGACAGGATACATAACCCCAACACACAGCAGGACTATAAGATCCCTGTAATGTAAGGAGCTGTAAGACCTGCTCACATATACTGACTGCGGACAGGATACGGATCCCCAACACACAGCAGGACTATAAGAGCCCAGGGACATTCACATGCTCCTCGTCCAATGTTGTGTACCTGATCCGGGGCAGTAAATGTCCTGTTGGGGGTCTTTATGTTGGAGAAACAGGACAGAAACTGAAAGCGAGGATGAGATCTCATCACCACACGATTGAACACAGAAAAAGGGAATTACCTGTGGCCGAGCACTTCTCTAATCATGGACATGACATAGGAGATATGAGGGTTTCAAGTCACAAAACCACAGAAGGATTTGGGAATATAAATTGATAACAACCTTTGACACGCTGAATACGGGGTTAAATTGTTCCCCAGGATTTATGGGTGACTGGGAGGTGTGAGACATTTATTATACAGATAAGACCCCCATCAACAGTAATTCAGGGACCATAAACTTTCACTCCCTTATCAGTGTTTAGCTAAAAATGTCAGTGTACCTCTTGTAGCAATTCTGGCCTACTGACCTTCCCCCCCCCTCCCCCCCCCCCCCCCCCACAACAGTAATTTAGGGACCATAAAACTTTCACTCCGCTATCAGGGCCTAGACAAAAAAAGTTTTTTGCTGTTGCAGAATTCCTTTTAAGTGCGAACCAATCCCATCCATATCTGTGCCTTGTCATAAGTATATATATATATATCCATATCTGTGCCTTGTCATAAGTATATATATATTAGATCCATATCTGTGCCTTGTCATAAGTATATATATATATATCCATATCTGTGCCTTGTCATAAGTATATATATATTAGATCCATATCTGTGCCTTGTCATAAGTATATATATATATATCCATATCTGTGCCTTGTCATAAGTATATATATATATATATCCATATCTGTGCCTTGTCATAAGTATGTATGTTATAAGTGTGTATAAATATGCATGCCTCTTCAGATCCAATCCATAAGCCTGAAGAAGTACCCTGCGTTGGTACGAAAGCTCGCTATTATTACATCATGTACTTCTGTTGGCCATTACAAGGTCTCATATCTACAAGATTACGTGGTTTCTCTTGCTGGGAACAATCACATTTTGCTCTACTGGCGACATGGTACCATATCTTTGTTTCATTATACCTAAATGAGGAAGAGTAAGAACAGGAGGAAGAGCGAGTGCAGGAGGAAGAGCAAATGGAAGAGCGAGTGTAGGAGGAGTAGGGGCGAGCGGAGGAGAAAGAGCGAGTGGAAGATGAAGAGCAAGGAGAGGAGAAAGCAAGAGCAGAGGAGCATAGGGACGGGTGAAAGAGGAGAAAAGTGAGCCAATGAGGAAACGTGAATGGATGAGGAGTAGGAAGAGCAAGAGGAGGAAAAGAAGCAAGTGGAGGAAAAGCAAGATGGAGAGCAAGCAGAGGAGGAAGAAAGAGTCAAGGAGGATAGGGAAAAGTGGAGGAGGGAGATGAGCAGAGGATACACAGGGTGATGAGCAAGCAGAGGAGGACGAAGAGCAAGCAGAGGACATACAGGAGGAAGAGCAAGCAGATTACATGCAGGAGGAAGTGAGCAGAGGTGGAAAAGTGAGTGGAGGAGAAAGAGCAAGTGGAGGAGGAGCAAGAGCATAAGGAAAAGGAAGAGGGAGCGGAAAAAGAAGAAGGGGGGAAGGGCAAACAGAAGGACGAGCGAACAGAGGAGGAGAAACAGCAAGTGTAGGAGGAGAAAGAGCAAGTGGAGGAGGAGAAAAAGTGTGTGTAGGAGGAGCAAGAGCGAGTGGAGGACACTCAGGAGGAAGACAAGCAGAGGAAGAGTGAGTGGAGTAGGTAAAGAACGCATGCAGAGAAGGAGGAAGAGCAAGGGAAGAGGAGAAAGAACAGGTGGAGGAGGAAGAGCGAGCGGAAGAGGAGAAGGAAGAGCGAGCGGAAGAGGAGAAGGAAGAGTGAGCAGAAAAGAAAAAGCGTACAGAAGAGGAGGAGAAAGAAGAGTAAAGGGAAGAATGCGTGGAGAAGCCAGAGAGGGAATAGCAAGCAGAAGAGCCGAAAGGGAACGTGAGCAGAGGCACCACAGGGGAAAGAACAAGCAGAGGAGGAAGAGCATGAAGAGGAGAATGGGAAGAGCAAGTGGAAGAGGAGGAAGAGCATGAAGAGGCGAAGGAGGAAGAGCGAGTGGAAGAGGAAAAAGGGCATGAAGAGGAGAAGAAGGAAAAGCAAGTGGAAGAGTTTGGAAGAGCATGAAGAGGAGAAGGAGGAAGAGCGAGCGGCAGAGAGGGAGAAAGAGCGAGCGGCAGAGAGGGAGAAAGAGCGAGCGGCAGAGAGGGAGAAAGAGCGAGCGGCAAAGAGGGAGAAAGAGCGAGCGGCAAAGAGGGAGAAAGAGCGAGCGGCAGAGAGGGAGAAAGAGCGAGCGGCAGAGAGGGAGAAAGAGCGAGCGGCAGAGAGGGAGAAAGAGCGAGCGGCAGAGAGGGAGAAAGAGCGAGCGGCAGAGAGGGAGAAAGAGCGAGCGGCAGAGAGGGAGAAAGAGCGAGCGGCAGAGAGGGAGAAAGAGCGAGCGGCAGAGAGGGAGAAAGAGCGAGCGGCAGAGAGGGAGAAAGAGCGAGCGGCAGAGAGGGAGAAAGAGCGAGCGGCAGAGAGGGAGAAAGAGCGAGCGGCAGAGAGGGAGAAAGAGCGAGCGGCAGAGAGGGAGAAAGAGCGAGCGGCAGAGAGGGAGAAAGAGCGAGCGGCAGAGAGGGAGAAAGAGCGAGCGGCAGAGAGGGAGAAAGAGCGAGCGGCAGAGAGGGAGAAAGAGCGAGAGGAGGAACAAAATGAGCACTATCTATATATATAAAGGTGAAAGTTCTCACTGACTGACTTGCCACTAATTCTCTAACTTTCCGGTGTCTTACAAACATTAAATTTGGCACGACCATTCTTTACATCCTAAAAGGAATAGTACAGGGCTCACAACTTCAATATTCAAGTGGAGTTTTGTATGGGGCAGAGTATTAAGGCAGCAGAAATACAGTGCTAAACTCTTGCTCACAACCTGAAGGTTGCAGGTTCAATCCCTGTGTTCAGGTAGCCGTCTCAGGGTTGACTCAGCCTTCCATCCTTCCGAGGTCAGTAAAATGAGCATGAAGCTTGTTGGGGAGTGGGGGGTAAGAAATAAATTTCCCAAAAGCGCTGCGGAATGAGTTGGTGCAATACAAATAAGATTTTTTTTTCTCAGAAACCATAACGCCTATGGAAATTAGTTGTATAATGAGGAGAATCTACCTCACCTCTTGTGTATATACTAAGGAGAATCTACCTCATCTCTGTGTATATACTGCGGAGAATCTACCTCACCTCTGTGTGTATATACTGCGGAGAATCTACCTCACCTCTCTGTGTATATACTGAGGAAAATCTACCTCACCTCTGTGTGTGTATACTGAGGAGAATCTACCTCACCTCTATGTGTATATACTGAGGAGAATCTACCTCGCCTCTGTGTGTATATACTGAGGAGAATCTACCTCACCTCTGTGTATATACTGAGGAGAATCTACCTCACCTCTATATGTATATACTGAGGAGAATCTAAGTGACCTCTGTGTGTATATACTGAGGAGAATCTACCTCACCTCTGTGTATATACTGAGGAGAATCTACCTCCCCTCTATGTGTATATACTGAGGAGAATCTACCTCACCTCTATATGTATATACTGAGGAGAATCTAAGTGACCTCTGTGTGTATATACTGAGGAGAATCTACCTCCCCTCTATGTGTATATACTGAGGAGAATCTACCTCACCTCTGTGTGTATATACTGAGGAGAATCTACCTCCCCTCTATGTGTATATACTGAGGAGAATCTACCTCGCCTTTATCTATATATACTGAGGAGAATCTACCTCCCCTCTATGTGCATATACTGAGGAGAATCTACCTCCCCTCTATATGTATATACTGAGGAGAATCTACCTCACCTCTGTGTATACACTGAGGAGAATCTACCTCCCCTCTATGTGTATATACTGAGGAGAATCTACCTCATCTCTGTGTATATACTGCGGAGAATCTACCTCACCTCTCTGTGTATATACTGAGGAAAATCTATCTCACCTCTGTGTGTATATACTGAGGAGAATCTACCTCGCCTCTGTGTGTATATACTGAGGAGAATCTACCTCACCTCTGTGTATATACTGAGGAGAATCTACCTCCCCTCTATGTGTATATACTGAGGAGAATCTACCTCACCTCTGTGTATATACTGAGGAGAATCTACCTCACCTCTGTGTGTATATACTGAGGAGAATCTACCTCACCTCTGTGTGTATATACTGAGGAGAATCTACCTCACCTCTGTGTGTATATACTGAGGAGAATCTACCTCACCTCTGTGTATATACTGAGGAGAATCTACCTCACCTCTGTGTATATACTGAGGAGAATCTACCTCACCTCTATGTGTATATACTGAGGAGAATCTACCTCCCCTCTATGTGTATATACTGAGGAGAACCTACCTCACCTCTATGTGTATATACTGAGGAGAACCTACCTCACCTCTATGTGTATATACTGAGGAGAATCTACCTCACCTCTATGTGTATATACTGAGGAGAATCTACCTCACCTCTATGTGTATATACTGAGGAGAATCTACCTCACCTCTATGTGTATATACTGAGGAGAATCTACCTCACCTCTATGTGTATATACTGAGGAGAATCTACCTCACCTCTATGTGTATATACTGAGGAGAATCTACCTCCCCTCTATATGTATATACTGAGGAGAATCTAAGTGACCTCTGTGTGTATATACTAAAAGCCTATAAAGTATATGCAGTCTGAAGAGAATCTAACGCTCCTCTGTTTGTGTACAGATTTTATTCCTCGGTTCCCCTGAAGTAACCATGACTCCATAACATTTTCTGTGCGAACAATGGATAAACGCCTGTAGCAAATTACTTGGGTGAGCCGGGTATATCAGCGAGTAGTAATGATATAATAGTAATGCCTCTTCTCTCATACCGCAGTAGGGGAGTCACAAGTTGTTGGGGATCGGGAGGCAGCGATAGCAGTCCTCATGACTACTTCCTAGTCAGCTCCACTACTTACCTCAGTCTGTCTCCAGAAGGCCTCAGTCCGCATATCCCACAGAAGCTGGATGGTACCCGTATACTTCCCAGGACATCAGTTCCCACAGCAAGAAGAGCTCCACCTCCTGCGATCAGAGCCCCATCTCCACCACTGGAGCCTCCTGGGGTCTTTTTATGGTTGTGGGGGTTCAGGGTCTGTCCGTAGATGGAGTTACTGCAGTCAAAGCTATAAGAGAAGACAGACGGTGATCGCCATGACACATACAACCATGGAATACATAGTATTCAAGCCAATGTTCTGCAGCCCAAGAGCTAACAGGAAACCAGTAAAACTGTGACTGCAGCTCTGGTGGTGACTGGAGTATGAGCTATTATCACAAGCAGCAGAGTGGTGCTCTAGCTAGACCTCTTACTTTATCAGGGACTGTGGGATGTTAGTCTTCACAAAGGGAATGGCGCCCTGTTTCTTCAGGACCTGGACCAGAGCGCTGTCCTCCGCTTCCACCACCCCCAGGAAGTGCACCAGACCGCAGTTTGAGTTGTGTCCCTGCAGCAAGACGACAACTTGATTATAGTGGATCAAAAAAAAAGATGTGAAGACGTGTCCCCTCCTCCATCCCACCAAAAAGATCTGCTAAATGGTGCCGTCCCGACTCGCACAATCGCTGCACCATGAATAATGGGGAGCCCTTCTATGGATACCACATGCCGACTTATTAATGCCACTTTGGGCAATTTAGGGCTCTATTTGAGCACTATACAATCTGTGGGTAATATATATATTACTACGAGCTGATATACCCGGTGTCACACGAGGAAATTTGCTACCGATGTTTACATGTTGTTCCCATTGAAAATGTTATGGAGTCATGGTTATTTCAGAGGAAATCCTTACAAGATGTGTTGAATCAGCACTCCAGGGGTTAATTATTGTCCAGCTTGACAAAGATCCTGTGTGTGTAGGATCGAAACGTTGCAGCCATGTTTTTACCATTGAGGAATAAAGTGCTGTTTCATTCATAATTAACCCCTGGAGTGCTGATTCAACACATCTTGTAAGGATTTCCTGCTTCTTCCGGTCTTTGGGTCCAGACCTTGGCTGTGGATCGTGCACCCTGCAAGCCTGGAAGTGCTACAGTATATTGATTGGAAGTGCTGTTCCCCTTCTCATCTCTTTCGGTTATTTCAGAGGAATCAAGGAATAAAATCTGTACACATAGAGGAGTGTTAGATTCTCCTCAGGCTTCATGTACCGATGTCCTTCTGTAGACATGGGCTCCTCCCAAAGAACTCTCAAAAGAAATGAAGTAGATTCCCCTAAGAATATACACAGAGAGGTGAGGTAGATTCTCCTCAGTATATACACACAGAGGGGAGGTAGATTCTCCTCAGTATATACACATAGAGGTGGGGTAGATTCTCCTCAGTATATACACATAGAAGTGAGGTAGATTCTCCTCAGTATATACACATAGAGGGGAGGTGGATTCTCCTTAGTATATACACATAGAGGTGAGGTAGATTCTCCTCAGTATATACACACAGAGGGGAGGTAGATTCTCCTCAGTATATACACACAGAGGGGAGGTAGATTCTCCTCAGTATATACACATAGAGGTGAGGTAGATTCTCCTTAGTATATACACAGAGAGGTGAGAAAGATTCTCCTCAGTATATACACACAGAGGGGAGGTAGATTCTCCTCAGTATATACACATAGAGGTGAGGTAGATTCTCCTCAGTATATACACATAGAGGGGAGGTAGATTCTCCTCAGTATATACACATAGAGGGGAGGTAGATTCTCCTCAGTATATACACATAGAAGTGAGGTAGATGCTCCTCAGTATATACACAGAGAGGTGAGGTAGATTCTCCTCAGTATATACACACAGAGGTGAGGTAGATTCTCCTCAGTGTATACACATAGTACTGAGGTCGATTTTCCTCAGTATATACACATGGAGGGGAGGTAGTTTCTTCTCAGTATATACACATAGAGAGGAGCTAGATTCACCTGGGTATATATACAGAGAGGTGAGGTAGATTCCCCTCAGTATATACACATAGAGGTGAGGTAGATTCTCCTCAGTGTATACACATAGAGGTGCGGTAGATTCTCCTCAGTATATACACATAGAGGTGAGGTAGATTCTCCTCAGTATATACACATAGAGGGGAGGTAGATTCTCCTCAGTATATACACATAGAGCTGAGGTAGATTCTCCTCAGTATATACACATAGAGGTGAGGTAGATTCTCCTCAGTATATACACATAGAGGTGAGGTAGTTTCTCCTCAGTATATACACCTAGAGGTGAGGTAGTTTCTCCTCAGTATATACACCTAGAGGTGAGGTAGATTCTCCGCAGTATATACACATAGAGGGGAGGTAGAGTCTGCTCACTATATACACAGAAGTGAGGTAGATTCTTCTCAGTATATACACATAGAGGTGAGGTAGATTCTCCTCAGTATATACACATAGAGGGGGGGGGTAGTTTCTCCTCAGTATATACACATTAAGGGGAGGGAGATTCCCCTCACTATATACACAGAGAGGTGAGGTAGACTCTCCTCAGTATAAACACCTAGAGGTGAGGTAGATTCTCCTCAGTATATACACCTAGAAGTGAGGTAGATTCTCCTCAGTATAAACACCTAGAGGTGAGGTAGATTCTCCTCAGTATATACACCTAGAGGTGAGGTAGATTATCCGCAGTATATACACATAGAGGGGAGGTAGATTCTCCTCAGTATATACACCTACAGCTGAGGTAGATTCTCCTCAGTATATACACAGAGAGGTGAGGTAGATTCTCCTCAGTATATACACATAGAGGGGAGGTAGATTCTGCTCAGTATATACACACAGAGGGGAGGTAGATTCCCCTCAGTATATACACATAGAGGTGAGGTAGATTCCCCTCAGTATATACACAGAGAGGTGAGGTAGATTCTCCTCAGTATATACACATAGAGGTGGGGTAGATTCTCCTCAGTATATACACATAGAGGTGAGGTAGATTCTCCTCAGTATATACACATAGAGGGGAGGTGGATTCTCCTCAGTATATACACATGGAGGTGAGGTAGATTCTCCTCAGTATAAACACACACAGAGGTGAGGTAGATTCTCCTCAGTATATACACACACAGAGGTGAGGTAGATTCTCCTCAGTATATATACATAGAGGGGAGGTAGATTCTCCTCAGTATAAACACACAGAGGTGAGGTAGATGCTCCTCAGTGTATACATAGAGAGGTGAGAAAGATTCTCCTCAGTATATACACATAGAGTTGAGGTACAATCTCCTCAGTATATACACATAGTGGTGAGGTAGATTCTCCTCAGTATATACACATAGAGGTGGGGTAGATTCTCCTCAGTATATACACATAGAGGTGAGGTAGATGCTCCTCAGTATATACACATAGAAGTGAGGTAGATGCTCCTCAGTATATACACAGAGAGGTGAGGTAGATTCGCCTCAGTATATACACACAGAGGTGAGGTAGATTCTCCTCAGTGTATACACATAGTACTGAGTTCGATTTTCCTCAGTATATACACATGGAGGGGAGGTAGTTTCTTCTCAGTATATACACATAGAGGGGAGCTAGATTCCCCTGGGTATATACACAGAGAGGTGAGGTAGATTCCCCTCAGTATATACACATAGAGGTGAGGTAGATTCTCCTCAGTATATACACACAGAGGTGAGGTAGATTCTCCTCAGTGTATACACATAGAGGTGAGGTAGATTCTCCTCAGTATATACACATAGAGGTGAGGTAGATTCTCCTCAGTATATACACATAGGGGTGAGGTAGATTCTCCTCAGTATATACACATAGAGGTGAGGTAGATTCTCCTCAGTATATACACATAGAGTTGAGGTAGTTTCTCCTCAGTATATACACCTAGAGGTGAGGTAGATTCTCCGCAGTATATACACATAGAGGGGAGGTAGAGTCTGCTCACTATATACACAGAAGTGAGGTAGATTCTTCTCAGTATATACACAGAGAGGTGAGGTAGATTCTCCTCAGTGTATACACATAGAGGTGAGGTAGATTCTCCTCAGTATATACACCTAGAGGTGAGGTAGATTATCCGCAGTATATACACCTAGAGGTGAGGTAGATTCTCCTCAGTATAAACACCTAGAGGTGAGGTAGATTCTCCTCAGTATATACACCTAGAGGTGAGGTAGATTATCCGCAGTATATACACATAGAGGTGGGGGGTAGTTTCTCCTCAGTATATACACATTAAGGGGAGGGTGATTCCCCTCACTATATACACAGAGAGGTGAGGTAGATTCTCCTCAGTATAAACACCTAGAGGTGAGGTAGATTCTCCTCAGTATATACACCTAGAAGTGAGGTAGATTCTCCTCAGTATATACACCTAGAAGTGAGGTAGATTCTCCTCAGTATAAACACCTAGAGGTGAGGTAGATTCTCCTCAGTATAAACACCTAGAGGTGAGGTAGATTCTCCTCAGTATATACACCTAGAGGTGAGGTAGATTATCCACAGTATATACACATAGAGGGGAGGTGGATTCTCCTCAGTATATACACATAGAGGGGAGCTAGATTCTCCTCAGTATATACACATAGAGGGGGGGGTAGTTTCTCCTCAGTATATACACATTAAGGGGAGGGAGATTCCCCTCACTATATACACAGAGAGGTGAGGTAGATTCTCCTCAGTATATACACCTAGAGGTGAGGTAGATTCTCCTCAGTATATACACATAGTGGTGAGGTAGATTCTCCTCAGTATATACACATAGAGGGGAGGCAGATTCTCCTCAGTATATACACACAGAGGGGAGGTAGATTCTCCTCAGTATATACACAGAGAGGTGAGGCAGATTCTCATCAGTATATACACATAGAGGGGAGGTAGATCCTCCTCAGTATATACACATAGAGAGGTGGTAGTTTCTGCTCAGTATATACACATAGAGGGGAGGTAGATTCTCCTCAGTATATACACACAGAGGGGAGGTAGATTCTCCTCAGTATATACACACAGAGATGAGGTAGATTCTCCTCAGTATATACACATAGAGAGGTGGTAGTTTCTGCTCAATATATACACACAGAGGTGAGGTAGATTCTCCTACGTATATACACACAGAGACGAGGTAGATTCCCTTCCGTATAAACACACAGAGCAGAGGTAGATTCTCCTCAGTATATAAACACAGAGGTGAGGTAGATTCTCCTCAGTATATACACATAGTGGTGAGGTAGATTCTCCCCAGTATATACACCTAGAGGTCAGGTAGAGTCTTCTCAGTATATACACATAGAGGTGAGGTAGATTCTCCTCAGTATATACACCTAGAGGTGAGGTAGATTATCCGCAGTGTATACACGTAAAGGGGAGGTAGATTCTGCTCAGTATATACACAGAAGTGAGGTAGATTCTCCTCAGTATATACACAGAGAGATGTGGTAGGTTCTCCTCAGGATATACACATAGAGGTGAGGTAGATCCTCCTCAGTATATACACACAGAGGAGAGGTAGATTCTCCTCAGTATATACACAGAGAGGTGAGGTAGATTCGCCTCAGTATATACACATAGAGGTGAGGTAGATTCTCCTCAGTATATACACATAGAGGTGAGGTACATTCTCCTCAGTATATACACATAGAGGTAAGGAAAATTCTCCTCAGTATATATACAGAGGTGAGGTAGATCCTCCTCAGTATATACATATAGATGTAAAAGTAGATTCTCCTCAATGTATACACGTTGAGGTAAGGAAGATTCTCAGCAGTATATACACATAGAAGTGAGGTAGGTTCTCCTCAGTTTATACACATAGAGGAGAGGTAGATTTTCCTCAGTATTTACACCTAGAGGTGAGGTAGATTCTCCTCAGTATATACACATAGAGGGGAGGTAGTTTCTCCTCAGTATATACACATAGAGGGGACGTAGATTCCCCTCCGTATATACACACAGAGGGGAGGTAGATTCTCCTCAGTATATACACAGAGAGGTGAGGCAGATTCTCATCAGTATATACACATAGAGGGGAGGTAGATCCTCCTCAGTATATACACATAGAGAGGTGGTAGTTTCTGCTCAGTATATACACATAGAGGGGAGGTAGATTCTCCTCAGTATATACAAAGAGGTGAGGTAGATTCTCCTCAGTATATACACACAGAGGGGAGGTAGATTCTCCTCAGTATATACACACAGAGATGAGGTAGATTCTCCTCAGTATATACACATAGAGAGGTGGTAGTTTCTGCTCAATATATACACACAGAGGTGAGGTAGATTCTCCTACGTATATACACACAGAGACGAGGTAGATTCCCTTCCGTATAAACACACAGAGCTGAGGTAGATTCTCCTCAGTATATAAACACAGAGGTGAGGTAGATTCTCCTCATTATATACACATAGAGGTGAGGTAGATGCTCCTGAGTATATACACCTAGAGGTGAGGTAGAGTCTTCTCAGTATATACACATAGAGGTGAGGTAGATTCTCCTCAGTATATACACCTAGAGGTGAGGTAGATTATCCGCAGTATATAGACGTAAAGGGGAGGTAGATTCTGCTCAGTGTATACACAGAAGTGAGGTAGATTCTCCTCAGTATATACACAGAGAGATGTGGTAGGTTCTCCTCAGGATATACACATAGAGGAGAGGTAGATTCTCCTCAGTATATACACAGAGAGGTGAGGTAGATGCTCCTGAGTATATACACATAGTGGTGAGGTAGATTCTCCTCAGTATATTAACACAGAGGAGAGGTAGATTCTCCTCAGTATATACACATGGAAGGGATGTAGTTTCTCCTCAGTATATACACATACAGGTGAGGTAGATTCTCCTTAGTATATACACATAGAGGCGAGGTAGATTCTCCTCAGTATATACACATAGAGGTGAGGTAGATTCTCCTCAGTATATACACATAGAGGTGAGGTAGATTCTCCTCAGTATATACACATAGAGTTAAGGTAGATTCTCCTCAGTATATAAACATAGAGGTGAGGTAGATTCTCCTAAGTATATACACATCGAGGTGAGGTAGATTCTCCTTAGTATATACACATAGAGGGGAGGTAGATTCTCCTCAGTATATACACATAGAGGTGAGGTAGATTCTCCTCAGTGTATACACATAGAGGCGAGGTAGATTCTCCTCAGTATATAAACATACAGGGGAGGTAGATTCTCCTTAGTATATACACATAGAGGGGAGGTAGATTCTCCTCAGTATATAAACATACAGGTGAGGTAGATTCTCCTTAGTATATACACAAAGAGGTGAGGTAGATTCTCCTCAGTATATACACACAGAGGTGAGGTAGATTCTCCTCAGTATATACACAGAGGTGAGGTAGATTCTCCTCAGTATATACACATAGAGGTGAGGTAGATTCTCCTCAGTATATACACACAGAGGAGAGGTAGATTCTCCTCAGTATATACACACAGAGGGGAGGTAGATTCTCCTCAGTATATACACATAGAGGTGAGGTAGATTCTCCTCAGTATATACACATAGAGGTGAGGTAGATTCTCCACAGAATATACACATAGATGGAAGGTAGATTCTCCTCAGTATATACACATAGAGGGGAGGTAGATTCTCCGCAGTATATACACATAGAGGTGAGGTAGATTCTCAGCAGTATATACACATACAGGTTAGGTACTGTAGGTTCTCCTCAGTATATACACATAGAGGTGAGGTAGATCCTCCTCACTATAAAAACAGAGAGGTGAGGTAGATTCTCCTCAGTATATACACATAGAGGTGAGGTAGATTCTCCTCTGTATATGCACATAGGGGGAGGTAGATTCTCCTCAGTAAATACACAGAGGGGAGGCAGATTCTCCTCAGTATATACACATAGAGGTGAGGTAGATTCTCCTCAGTATATACACATAGGGGGAGGTAGATTCTCCTCAGTAAATACACATAGGGGGAGGTAGATTCTCCTCAGTAAATACACATAGAGGTGAGGTAGATTCTCCTCTGTATATACCCATAGGGGTAGGTAGATTCTCCTCAGTGTATACACATAGAGGGGAGGCAGATTCTCCTCAGTATATACACATAGAGGTGAGGTAGATTCTCCTCAGTATATACACATAGAGGAGAGGTAGATTCTCCTCAGTATATACACATAGAGGGGAGGTAGATTCTCCTCAGTATATACACATAGAGGGGAGGTCGATTCTCCTCAGTATATACACATAGAGGTGAGGTCGATTCTCCTTAGTATATACACATAGAGATGAGGTAGATTTTCCTCAGTATATACACATAGAGGTGAGGCAGATTCTCCTAAGTATATACACATAGAGGTGAGGTAGATTCTCCTAAGTATATACACATAGAGGTGAGGTAGATTCTCCTCAGTATATACACAGAGGTGAGGAATATTCTCCTCAGTATATACACATAGAGGTGAGGTAGATTCTCCTTAGTATATACACATAGAGGTGAGGTATATTCTCCTCAGTATATACACATAGAGGGGAGGTATATTCTCCTCAGTATATACACATAGAGGGGAGGTAGATACTCCTCAGTATATACACATAGAGGTGAGGTAGATTCTCCTCAGTATATACACAATGGGGAGGTAGATTCTCCTCAGAATATACACATAGAGGTGAGGTAGATTCTCCTCAGTATATACACACAGAGGTGAGGTACATTCTCCTCAGTATATACACCGAGGTGAGGTAGATTCTCCTCAGTATATACACGTAGAGGTGAGGTAGATTCTCCTTAGTATATACACATAGAGGTGAGGTAGGTTCTCCTCAGTATATACACATAGAGGTGAGGTAGATCCTCCTCACTATAAAAACAGAGAGGTGAGGTAGATTCTCCTCAGTATATACACAGAGAGGTGAGGTAGATTCTCTTTAGTATGTACACATGGAGGTGAGGTAGATTCTTCTTAGTATATACACATAGAGGTCAGGTAGATTCTCCTCAGTATACACACATAGAGGTGAGGTAGATTCTCCTCAGTATATACACAGAGGTAAGGTAGATTCTCCTCAGTATATACACATAGAGGTGAGGTAGATTCTCCTCAGTATATACACAGAGGTAAGGTAGATTCTCCTCAGTATATACACATAGTAGTGAGGTAGATTCTCCTCAGTATATACACATAGAGGTGAGGTAGATTCTCCTCAGTATATACACAGAGAGGGGAGGTAGATTCTCCTCAGTATATACACATACAGAGGGGAGGTAGATTCTCCTCAGTATATACACATAGAGGAGAGGTAGATTCTCCTCAGTATATACACATATAGGGGAGGTAGATTCTCCTCAGTATATTCACATAGAGGGGAGGTAGATACTTCTCAGTATATACACAGAGGGGAGGTAGATACTTTTCAGTATATACACATAGAGGGGAGGTAGATTCTCTTCAGTATATACACCTAGAGGTGAGGTAGATTCTCCTCAGTATAAACACAGAGGTGAGGTAGATTCTCCTCAGTATATACACATAGCGGTGACGTAGATTCGCCTTAGTAAATACACATAGAGGTGAGTTAGATTCTCCTCAGTATATACACATAGAGGTGATGTAGATTCTCCTCAGTATATACATATGGATGGGAGGTAGATTCTCCTCAGTATATACACATAGAGGGGAGGTAGATTCTCCTCAGTATATACACATAAAGGGGAGGTAGATTCTCCTCAGTATATACACATAGAGGTGAGGTAAAATTCTCCTCAGTATATACACATAGAGGTGAGGTAGATTCTCCTCAGTATATACACATACAGGTTAGGTACTGTAGGTTCTCCTCAGTATATACACATAGAGGTGAGGTAGATCCTCCTCACTATAAAAACAGAGAGGTGAGGTAGATTCTCCTCTGTATACACACATAGGGGGAGGTAGATTCTCCTCAGTAAATACACAGAGGGGAGGCAGATTCTCCTCAGTATATACACATAGAGGTGAGGTAGATTCTCCTCAGTATATACACATAGAGGAGAGGTAGATTCTCCTCAGTATATACACATAGAGGGGAGGTAGATTCTCCTCAGTATATACACATAGAGGGGAGGTAGATTCTCCTCAGTATATACACATAGAGGGGAGGTAGATTCTCCTCTGTATATACACATAGGGGGAGGTAGATTCTCCTCAGTATATACACATAGAGGTGAGGTAGATTCTACTCAGTATATACACAGAGGTGAGGTAGATTCTCCTCAGTATATACACATAGAGGTGAGGTAGATTCTCCTCAGTATATACACAATGGGGAGGTAGATTCTCCTCAGTATATACACATAGAGGTGAGGTAGATTCTCCTCAGTATATACACACAGAGGTGAGGTACATTCTCCTCAGTATATACACCGAGGTGAGGTAGATTCTCCTCAGTATATACACGTAGAGGTGAGGTAGATTCTCCTTAGTATATACACATAGAGGTGAGGTAAGTTCTCCTCAGTATATACACATAGAGGTGAGGTAGATCCTCCTCACTATAAAAACAGAGAGGTGAGGTAGATTCTCCTCAGTATATACACAGAGAGGTGAGGTAGATTCTCTATAGTATGTACACATGGAGGTGAGGTAGATTCTTCTTAGTATATACACATAGAGGTCAGGTAGATTCTCCTCAGTATATACACATAGGGGGAGGAAGATTCTCCTCAGTATACACACATAGAGGTGAGGTAGATTCTCCGCAGTATATACACAGAGGTAAGGTAGATTCTCCTCAGTATATACACATAGAGGTGAGGTAGATTCTCCTCAGTATATACACATATAGGGGAGGTAGATTCTCCTCAGTATATTCACATACAGGGGAGGTAGATACTTCTCAGTATATACACAGAGGGGAGGTAGATACTTTTCAGTATATACACATAGAGGGGAGGTAGATTCTCTTCAGTATATACACATAGAGGGGAGGTAGATTCTCTTCAGTATATACACATAGAGGTGAGGTAGATTCTCCTCAGTATAAACACAGAGGTGAGGTAGATTCTCCTCAGTATATACACATAGCGGTGACGTAGATTCGCCTTAGTAAATACACATAGAAGTGAGTTAGATTCTCCTCAGTATATACACATAGAGGTGAGGAAGATTCTCCTCAGTATATACACATAGATGGGAGGTAGATTCTCCTCAGTATATACACATAGAGGGGAGGTAGATTCTCCTCAGTATATACACATAAAGGGGAGGTCGATTCTCCGCAGTATATACACATAGAGGTGAGGTAAATTCTCCTCTGTATATGCACATAGAGGTGAGGTAGATTCTCAGCAGTATATACACATACAGGTTAGGTACTGTAGGTTCTCCTCAGTATATACACATAGAGGTGAGGTAGATCCTCCTCACTATAAAAACAGAGAGGTGAGGTAGATTCTCCTCAGTATATACACATAGAGGTGAGGTAGATTCTCCTCAGTATATACACATAGGGGGAGGTAGATTCTCCTCAGTATATACACATAGGGGGAGGTAGATTCTCCTCAGTAAATACACATAGAGGTGAGGTAGATTCTCCTCTGTATATACCCATAGGGGTAGGTAGATTCTCCTCAGTATATACACATAGAGGGGAGGCAGATTCTCCTCAGTATATACACATAGAGGTGAGGTAGATTCTCCTCAGTATATACACATAGAGGGGAGGTAGATTCTCCTCTGTATATACACATAGGGGGAGGTAGATTCTCCTCAGTAAATACACATAGAGGGGAGGCAGATTCTCCTCAGTAAATACACATAGAGGTGAGGTAGATTCTCCTCAGTATATACACAGAGGTGAGGTAGATTCTCCTCAGTATATACACAGAGGTGAGGTAGATTCTCCTCAGTATATACACATAGAGGTAAGTTAGATTCTCCTCAGTATATACACATAGAGGAGATGTAGACTCTCCTCAGTATAAACACATAGAGGGGAGATAGATACTGCTCAGTATATACACATAGAGGGGAGGTAGATTCTCCTCAGTATATACACAGAGGTGAGGTAGATTCTCCTCAGTATATACACATAGAGGGGAGGTAGATTCTCCTCAGTATATACACATAGAGGTGAGGTAGATTCTCCTCAGTATATACACAATGGGGAGGTAGATTCTCCTCAGTATATACACAGAGGGGAGGTAGATACTTTTCAGTATATACACATAGAGGGGAGGTAGATTCTCCTCAGTATATACACATAGAGGTGAGGTACATTCTCCTCAGTATATACACATAGAGGTGAGGTAGATTCTCCTCAGCATATACACACAGAGGTGAGGTAGATTCTCCTCTGTATATACACAAAGGGGAGGTAGATTCTCCTCAGTATATACACATGGAGGTGAGGTAGATTCTCCTCAGCATATACACACAGAGGTGAGGTACATTCTCCTCAGTATAAACACAGAGGTGAGGTAGATTCTCCTCAGTATATACACGTAGAGGTGAGGTAGATTCTCCTCAGTATATACACGAAGAGGTGAGGCAGATTCTCCTTAGTATATACACATTGAGGGGAGGTAGATTCTCCTCAGTATATACACACAGAGGTGAGGTAGATTCTCCTCAGTATATACACACAGAGGTGAGGTACATTCTCCTCAGTATATACACCGAGGTGAGGTAGATTCTCCTCAGTATATACACGTAGAGGTGAGGTAGATTCTCCTTAGTATATACACATAGAGGTGAGGCAGATTATCCTCAGTATACACACATAGAGGTGAGGTAGATTCTCCTCACTATAAAAACAGAGAGGTGAGGTAGATTCTCCTCAGTATATACACAGAGAGGTGAGGTAGATTCTCATTAGTATGTACACATGGAGGTGAGGTAGATTCTTCTTAGTATATACACATAGAGGTCAGGTAGATTCTCCTCAGTATATACACATAGGGGGAGAAAGATTCTCCTCAGTATATACACATAGAGGGGAGGCAGATTCTCCTCAGTATACACACATAGAGGTGAGGTAGATTCTCCTCAGTATATACACAGAGGTAAGGTAGATTCTCCTCAGTATATACACATAGAGGTGAGGTAGATTCTCCTCAGTATATACACAGAGGTAAGGTAGATTCTCCTCAGTATATACACAGAGGTAAGGTAGATTCTCCTCAGTATATACACATAGTGGTGAGGTAGATTCTCCTCAGTATATACACATAGAGGTGAGGTAGATTCTCCTCAGTATATACACAGAGAGGGGAGGTAGATTCTCCTCAGTATATACACATACAGAGGGGAGGTAGATTCTCCTCAGTATATACACATAGAGGAGAGGTAGATTCTCCTCAGTATATACACATATAGGGGAGGTAGATTCTCCTCAGTATAATCACATAGAGGGGAGGTAGATACTTCTCAGTATATACACAGAGGGGAGGTAGATACTTTTCAGTATATACACATAGAGGGGAGGTAGATTCTCTTCAGTATATACACATAGAGGTGAGGTACATTCTCCTCAGTATATACACATAGAGGTGAGGTAGATTCTCCTCTGTATATACACAAACGGGAGGTAGATTCTCCTCAGTATATACACATAGAGGTGAGGTAGATTCTCCTCAGCATATACACACAGAGGTGAGGTAGATTCTCCTCTGTATATACACAAAGGGGAGGTAGATTCTTCTCAGTATATACACATAGAGGTGAGGTAGATTCTCCTCAGCATATACACACAGAGGTAAGGTACATTCTCCTCAGTATAAACACAGAGGTGAGGTAGATTCTCCTCAGTATATACACGTAGAGGTGAGGTAGATTCTCCTCAGTATATACACGTAGAGGTGAGGCAGATTCTCCTTAGTATATACACATTGAGGGGAGGTAGATTCTCCTCAGTATATACACGTAGAGGTGAGGTAGATTCTCCTCAGTATATACACGTAGAGGTGAGGTAGATTCTCCTCAGTATATACACGTAGAGGTGAGGCAGATTCTCCTTAGTATATACACACAGAGGTGAGGTAGATTCTAATCACTATAAAAACAGGGAGGTGAAGTAGATTCTCCTCAACAAATACATATAGAGGTGACGTAAATTCTCCTCAGAATATACACAGAGGTGAGGTAGATCCTCCTCAGTATATACATATAGAGGTGAGCTAGATTCTCCTCAGTGTATACACGTTGAGGTGAGGTAGATTCTCAGCAGTATATACACAAAGAGGTAAGGTAGGTTCTCCTCAGTGTATACACATAGAGGTGAGGTAGATCCTCCTCACTATAAAAACAGAGAGGTGAGGTAGATTCTCCTCAGTATATACACAGAGAGGTGAGGTAGATTCTCCTCAGTATATACACGTAGAGGTGAGGTAGATTCTCCTTAGTATATACACGTAGAGGTGAGGTAGATTCTCCTCAGTATATACACATAGAGGTGAGGTAGGTTCTCCTCAGTATATACACATAGAGGTGAGGTAGATTCTCCTCAGTATATACACATAGTGGTGTGGTAGATGCTCCTCAGTATATACACATAGAGGTGAGGTAGATTCTCCTCAGTATATACACATAGAGGTGAGGTAGGTTCTCCTCAGTATATACACATAGAGGTGAGGTAGATTCTCCTCAGTATATACACATAGAGGTGAGGTAGATGCTCCTCAGTATATACACATAGAGGTGAGGTAGATTCTCCTCAGTATGAACACATAGAGGGGAGGTAGATTCTCCTCAGTATATCCACAGAAGTGAGGTAGTTTCTCCTCAGTATATACATATAGAGGGGAGGCAGATTCTCCTCAGTATATACACAGAGGTGAGGTAGATTCTCCTCAGTATATACACATAGAGGTGATTTAGATTCTCCTCAGTATATACACATAGAGGTGAGGTAGATACTTTTCAGTATATACACACAGAGGGGAGGTAGATACTTTTCAGTATATACACATAAAGGTGAGGTAGATTCTCCTCAGTATATACACCCAGAGTTGATGGAGATTCGACTCAGTACGTACACATAGAGGGGAGGTAGTTTCTCCTCAGTATATACACATAGAGGTGAGGTAGATTCTCCTTAGTATATACACATAGAGGTGAGGTATATTCTCCTCAGTATATACACATAGAGGTGAGGTATATTCTCCTCATTATATACACATAGAGGTGAGGTAGATTCTTCTCAGTATATACACATAGAGGTGAGGTAGATTCTCCTCAGTATATAAACATGGAGGTGGGGTAGATTCTCCTCAGTATATACACATAGAGGTGAGGTAGATTCTCCTCAGTATATACACATAGAGGTGAGGTAGATTCTCCTTAGTATATACACATACAGGCAAGGTAGATTCTCCTCAGTATATACACATAGAGGGGAGGTAGATTCTCCTCAGTATATAAACATAGAGGGGAGGTAGATTCTCCTCAGTATATAAACATACAGGGGAGGTAGATTCTCCTTAGTATATACACATAGAGGTGAGGTAGATTCTCCTCAGTATATACACATAGAGGTGAGGTAGATTCTCCTCAGTATAAACACAGAGGTGAGGTAGATTCTCCTCAGTATATACACATAGCGGTGACGTAGATTCTCCTTAGTATATACACATAGAGGTGAGTTAGATTCTCCTCAGTATATACATATAGATGGGAGGTAGATTCTCCTCAGTATATACACATAGATGGGAGGTAGATTCTCCTCAGTATATGCACATAGAGGGGAGGTAGATTCTCCTCAGTATATACACATAGAGGGGAGGTAGATTCTCCTCAGTATATACACATAGAGGGGAGGTAGATTCTCTTTAGTATATACACATAGAGGTGAGGTAGATTCTCCTCAGTATATGCACAAAGGTGAGGTAGATTCTCTTCACTATAAAAACAGAGAGGTGAGGTAGATTCTCCTCAGTATATATACATAGAGGTGAGGTAAATTCTCCTCAGTATATACACAGAGGTGAGTTTGACTCTCCTTAGTATATACACATAGAGGGGAGCTAAATTCTCCTCAGTATATACACATAGAGGTGAGGCAGATTCTCCTCAGTATATAAACATAGAGGTGAGGTAGATTCTCCTTAATATATACACATAGAGGTGAGGTAGATTCTCCTTAGTATATACACATAGAGGTGAGGTAGATTCTCCTCAGTATATACACAGAGAGGTGAGGTAGTTTGTCCTCAGTATATACACATAGGGGGAGGTAGATTCCCCTGGGTATATACACAGAGAGGTGAAGTAGATTCCCCTCAGTATATACACACAGAGGTGAGGTAGATTCTCCTCAGTGTATACACATAGAGGTGAGGTAGATTCTCCTCAGTATATACACATAGAGGTGAGGTTGATTCTCCTCAGTATATACACACAGAGGGCAGGTAGATTCTCCTCAGTATAAACACATAGAGGTGAGGAAGATTCTCCTTAGTATATACACATAGGGGGAGGTAGATTCTCCTCAGTATATACACGTAGAGGTGAGGTAGAGTTTCCCCAGTATATACACATAGAGGTGAGGTAGATTCTCCTTACTATAAAAACAGAGAGGTGAAGTAGATTCTCCTCAGTATATATACAAAGAGGTGAGGTAAATTCTCCTCAGTATATACATATAAAAGGTGAGGTAGATTCTCCTCAGTATATACACATAGGGGTGAGGTAGATTCTCCTCAGTATATACACATAGAGGTGAGGTAGATTCTCCTCAGTATATACACATAGAGGTGAGGTAGATTCTCCTCAGTATATACACATAGAGGTGAGGTAGATTCTCAGCAGTATATACACATACAGGTTAGGTACTGTAGGTTCTCCTCAGTATATACACATAGAGGTGAGGTAGATCCTCCTTACTATAAAAACAGAGAGGTGAGGTAGATTCTCCTCAGTATATACACATAGAGGTGAGGTAGATTCTCCTCTGTATATACACATAGAGGTGAGGTAGATTCTCCTCAGTATAAACACAGAGATGAGGTAGATTCTCCTCAGTATATACACATAGAGGTGAGGTAGATTCTCCTCAGTATATACACATAGAGGAGAGGTAGATTCTCCTCAGTATATACACATAGAGGTGAGGTAGATTCTCCTCAGTATATACACAGAGGAGAGGTAGATTCTCCTCAGTATATACACACAGAGGGGAGGTAGATTCTCCTCAGTATATACACATAGAGGAGATGTAGATTCTCCTCAGCATAAACACATAGAGGGGAGATAGATACTCCTCAGTATATACACATAGAGGGGAGATAGATTTTCCCCAGTATATACACATAGAGGTGAGGTAGATTCTCCTTAGTATATACACATAGAGGTGAGGTAGATTTTCCTCAGTATATACACACAGAGGTGAGGTAGATTCTCCTAAGTATATACACATAGAGGTGAGGTAGATTCTCCTCAGTATATACACAGAGGTGAGGAATATTCTCCTCAGTATATACACATAGAGTTGAGGTAGATTCTCCTTAGTATATACACATAGAGGTGAGGTAGATTCTCCTCAGTATATACACATAGAGGGGAGGTAGATTCTCCTCAGTATATACACATAGAGGTGAGGTAGATTCTCCTCAGTATACACAATGGGGAGGTAGACTCTCCTCAGTATATACACACAGAGGTGAGGTACATTCTCCTCAGTATATACACAGAGGTGAGGTAGATTCTCCTCAGTATATACACGTAGAGGTGAGGTAGATTCTCCTCAGTATATACACGTAGAGGTGAGGTAGATTCTCCTCAGTATATACACGTAGAGGTGAGGTAGATTCTCCTTAGTATATACACATAGAGTTGAGGTAGGTTCTCCTCAGTATATACACATAGAGGTGAGGTAGATCCTCCTCACTATAAAAACAGAGAGGTGAGGTAGATTCTCCTCATTATATACACAGAGAGGTGAGGTAGATTCTGTTTAGTATGTACACATAGAGGTGAGGTAGATTCTCCTCAGTATATACACACAGAGGGGAGGTAGATTCTCCTCAGTATATACACATAGAGGTGAGGTAGATTCTCCTCTGTATATACACATAGGGGGAGGTAGATTCTCCTCAGTAAATACACATAGAGGGGAGGCAGATTCTCCTCAGTATATACACATAGAGGTGAGGTAGATTCTCCTCAGTATATACACAGAGGTGAGGTAGATTCTCTTCAGTATATACACAGAGGTGAGGTAGATTCTCCTCAGTATATACACATAGAGGTGAGGTAGATTCTCCTCAGTATCTATACATAGAGGAGATGTAGATTCTCCTCAGTATAAACACAGAGGGGAGATAGATACTCCTCAGTATATACACATAGAGGGGAGGTAGATTTTCCCCAGTATATACACATAGAGGTGAGGTAGATTCTCCTTAGTATATACACATAGAGGCGAGGTAGATTTTCCTCTGTATATACACACAAAGGTGAGGTAGATTCTCCTAAGTATATACACATAGAAGTGAGGTAGATTCTCCTCAGTATATACACCGAGGTGAGGAATATTCTCCTCGGTATATACACATAGAGGTGAGGTAGATTCTCCTTAGTATATACACATAGAGGTGAGCTATATTTTCCTCAGTATTTACACATAGAGGGGAGGTAGATTCTCCTCAGTATATACACGTAGAGGTGAGGTAGATTCTCCTCAGTATATACACATAGAGGTGAGGTAGATCCTCCTCACTATAAAAACAGAGAGCTGAGGTAGATTCTCCTCATTATATACACAGAGAGGTGAGGTAGATTCTGTTTAGTATGTACACATAGAGGTGAGGTAGATTCTCCTCAGTATATACACACAGAGGGGAGGTAGATTCTCCTCAGTATATACACATAGAGGAGATGTAGACTCTCCTCAGTATAAACACATAGAGGGGAGATAGATACTGCTCAGTATATACACATAGAGGGGAGGTAGATTCTCCTCAGTATATACACAGAGGTGAGGTAGATTCTCCTCAGTATATACACATAGAGGGGAGGTAGATTCTCCTCAGTATATACACATAGAGGTGAGGTAGATTCTCCTCAGTATATACACAATGGGGAGGTAGATTCTCCTCAGTATATACACAGAGGGGAGGTAGATACTTTTCAGTATATACACATAGAGGGGAGGTAGATTCTCTTCAGTATATACACATAGAGGTGAGGTACATTCTCCTCAGTATATACACATAGAGGTGAGGTAGATTCTCCTCAGCATATACACACAGAGGTGAGGTAGATTCTCCTCAGTATATACACGAAGAGGTGAGGCAGATTCTCCTCAGTATATACACATTGAGGGGAGGTAGATTCTCCTCAGTATATACACACAGAGGTGAGGTAGATTCTCCTCAGTATATACACACAGAGGTGAGGTACATTCTCCTCAGTATATACACCGAGGTGAGGTAGATTCTCCTCAGTATATACACGTAGAGGTGAGGTAGATTCTCCTTAGTATATACACATAGAGGTGAGGCAGATTCTCCTCAGTATACACACATAGAGGTGAGGTAGATTCTCCTCACTATAAAAACAGAGAGGTGAGGTAGATTCTCCTCAGTATATACACAGAGAGGTGAGGTAGATTCTCTTTAGTATGTACACATGGAGGTGAGGTAGATTCTTCTTAGTATATACACATAGAGGTCAGGTAGATTCTCCTCAGTATATACACATAGGGGGAGAAAGATTCTCCTCAGTACATACACATAGAGGGGAGGCAGATTCTCCTCAGTATACACACATAGAGGTGAGGTAGATTCTCCTCAGTATATACACAGAGGTAAGGTAGATTCTCCTCAGTATATACACATAGAGGTGAGGTAGATTCTCCTCAGTATATACACAGAGGTAAGGTAGTTTCTCCTCAGTATATACACATAGTGGTGAGGTAGATTCTCCTCAGTATATACACATAGAGGTGAGGTAGATTCTCCTCAGTATATACACAGAGAGGGGAGGTAGATTGTCCTCAGTATATACACATACAGAGGGGAGGTAGATTCTCCTCAGTATATACACATATAGGGGAGGTAGATTCTCCTCAGTATAATCACATAGAGGGGAGGTAGATACTTCTCAGTATATACACAGAGGGGAGGTAGATACTTTTCAGTATATACACATAGAGGGGAGGTAGATTCTCTTCAGTATATACACATAGAGGTGAGGTACATTCTCCTCAGTATATACACATAGAGGTGAGGTAGATTCTCCTCTGTATATACACAAACGGGAGGTAGATTCTCCTCAGTATATACACATAGAGGTGAGGTAGATTCTCCTCAGCATATACACACAGAGGTGAGGTAGATTCTCCTCTGTATATACACAAAGGGGAGGTAGATTCTCCTCAGTATATACACATAGAGGTGAGGTAGATTCTCCTCAGCATATACACACAGAGGTAAGGTACATTCTCCTCAGTATAAACACAGAGGTGAGGTAGATTCTCCTCAGTATATACACGTAGAGGTGAGGTAGATTCTCCTCAGTATATACACGTAGAGGTGAGGCAGATTCTCCTTAGTATATACACATTGAGGGGAGGTAGATTCTCCTCAGTATATACACACAGAGGTGAGGTAGATTCTAATCACTATAAAAACAGGGAGGTGAAGTAGATTCTCCTCAACAAATACATATAGAGGTGACGTAAATTCTCCTCAGAATATACACAGAGGTGAGGTAGATCCTCCTCAGTATATACATATAGAGGTGAGCTAGATTCTCCTCAGTGTATACACGTTGAGGTGAGGTAGATTCTCAGCAGTATATACACAAAGAGGTAAGGTAGGTTCTCCTCAGTGTATACACATAGAGGTGAGGTAGATCCTCCTCACTATAAAAACAGAGAGGTGAGGTAGATTCTCCTCAGTATATACACAGAGAGGTGAGGTAGATTCTCCTCAGTATATACACGTAGAGGTGAGGTAGATTCTCCTTAGTATATACACGTAGAGGTGAGGTAGATTCTCCTCAGTATATACACATAGAGGTGAGGTAGGTTCTCCTCAGTATATACACATAGAGGTGAGGTAGATTCTCCTCAGTATATACACATAGAGGTGAGGTAGATGCTCCTCAGTATATACACATAGAGGTGAGGTAGATTCTCCTCAGTATGAACACATAGAGGGGAGGTAGATTCTCCTCAGTATATCCACAGAAGTGAGGTAGTTTCTCCTCAGTATATACATATAGAGGGGAGGCAGATTCTCCTCAGTATATACACAGAGGTGAGGTAGATTCTCCTCAGTATATACACATAGAGGTGATTTAGATTCTCCTCAGTATATACACATAGAGGTGAGGTAGATACTTTTCAGTATATACACACAGAGGGGAGGTAGATACTTTTCAGTATATACACATAAAGGTGAGGTAGATTCTCCTCAGTATATACACCCAGAGTTGATGGAGATTCGACTCAGTACGTACACATAGAGGGGAGGTAGTTTCTCCTCAGTATATACACATAGAGGTGAGGTAGATTCTCCTTAGTATATACACATAGAGGTGAGGTATATTCTCCTCAGTATATACACATAGAGGTGAGGTATATTCTCCTCAGTATATACACATAGAGGTGAGGTAGATTCTTCTCAGTATATACACATAGAGGTGAGGTAGATTCTCCTCAGTATATAAACATGGAGGTGGGGTAGATTCTCCTCAGTATATACACATAGAGGTGAGGTAGATTCTCCTCAGTATATACACATAGAGGTGAGGTAGATTCTCCTTAGTATATACACATACAGGCACGGTAGATTCTCCTCAGTATATACACATAGAGGGGAGGTAGATTCTCCTCAGTATATAAACATACAGGGGAGGTAGATTCTCCTTAGTATATACACATAGAGGTGAGGTAAATTCTCCTCAGTATATACACATAGAGGTGAGGTAGATTCTCCTCAGTATAAACACAGAGGTGAGGTAGATTCTCCTCAGTATATACACATAGCGGTGACGTAGATTCTCCTTAGTATATACACATAGAGGTGAGTTAGATTCTCCTCAGTATATACATATAGATGGGAGGTAGATTCTCCTCAGTATATACACATAGATGGGAGGTAGATTCTCCTCAGTATATGCACATAGAGGGGAGGTAGATTCTCCTCAGTATATACACATAGAGGGGAGGTAGATTCTCCTCAGTATATACACATAGAGGGGAGGTAGATTCTCTTTAGTATATACACATAGAGGTGAGGAAGATTCTCCTCAGTATATGCACAAAGGTGAGGTAGATTCTCTTCACTATAAAAACAGAGAGGTGAGGTAGATTCTCCTCAGTATATATACATAGAGGTGAGGTAAATTCTCCTCAGTATATACACAGAGGTGAGTTTGACTCTCCTTAGTATATACACATAGAGGGGAGCTAAATTCTCCTCAGTATATACACATAGAGGTGAGGCAGATTCTCCTCAGTATATACACATAGAGGTGAGGTAGATTCTCCTTAATATATACACATAGAGGTGAGGTAGATTCTCCTTAGTATATACACATAGAGGTGAGGTAGATTCTCCTCAGTATATACACAGAGAGGTGAGGTAGTTTGTCCTCAGTATATACACATAGGGGGAGGTAGATTCCCCTGGGTATATACACAGAGAGGTGAAGTAGATTCCCCTCAGTATATACACACAGAGGTGAGGTAGATTCTCCTCAGTGTATACACATAGAGGTGAGGTAGATTCTCCTCAGTATATACACATAGAGGTGAGGTTGATTCTCCTCAGTATATACACACAGAGGGCAGGTAGATTCTCCTCAGTATAAACACATAGAGGTGAGGAAGATTCTCCTTAGTATATACACATAGGGGGAGGTAGATTCTCCTCAGTATATACACGTAGAGGTGAGATAGAGTTTCCCCAGTATATACACATAGAGGTGAGGTAGATTCTCCTTACTATAAAAACAGAGAGGTGAAGTAGATTCTCCTCAGTATATATACAAAGAGGTGAGGTAAATTCTCCTCAGTATATACATATAAAAGGTGAGGTAGATTCTCCTCAGTATATACACATAGGGGTGAGGTAGATTCTCCTCAGTATATACACATAGAGGTGAGGTAGATTCTCCTCAGTATATACACATAGAGGTGAGGTAGATTCTCCTCAGTATATACACATAGAGGTGAGGTAGATTCTCAGCAGTATATACACATACAGGTTAGGTACTGTAGGTTCTCCTCAGTATATACACATAGAGGTGAGGTAGATCCTCCTTACTATAAAAACAGAGAGGTGAGGTAGATTCTCCTCAGTATATACACATAGAGGTGAGGTAGATTCTCCTCTGTATATACACATAGAGGTGAGGTAGATTCTCCTCAGTATAAACACAGAGGTGAGGTAGATTCTCCTCAGTATATACACATAGAGGTGAGGTAGATTCTCCTCAGTATATACACATAGAGGAGAGGTAGATTCTCCTCAGTATATACACATAGAGGTGAGGTAGATTCTCCTCAGTATATACACATAGAGGAGAGGTAGATTCTCCTCAGTATATACACACAGACGGGAGGTAGATTCTCCTCAGTATATACACATAGAGGTGAGGTAGATTCTCCTCTGTATATACACATAGGGGGAGGTAGATTCTCCTCAGTAAATACACATAGAGGGAAGGCAGATTCTCCTCAGTATATACACATAGAGGTGAGGTAGATTCTCCTCAGTATATACACATAGAGGAGATGTAGATTCTCCTCAGTATAAACACATAGAGGGGAGATAGATACTCCTCAGTATATACACATAGAGGGGAGATAGATTTTCCCCAGTATATACACATAGAGGTGAGGTAGATTCTCCTTAGTATATACACATAGAGGTGAGGTAGATTTTCCTCAGTATATACACACAGAGGTGAGGTAGATTCTCCTAAGTATATACACATAGAGGTGAGGTAGATTCTCCTCAGTATATACACAGAGGTGAGGAATATTCTCCTCAGTATATACACATAGAGTTGAGGTAGATTCTCCTTAGTATATACACATAGAGGTGAGGTAGATTCTCCTCAGTATATACACATAGAGGGGAGGTAGATTCTCCTCAGTATATACACATAGAGGTGAGGTAGATTCTCCTCAGTATATACACATAGAGGTGAGGTAGATTCTCCTCAGTATACACAATGGGGAGGTAGATTCTCCTCAGTATATACACACACAGAGGTGAGGTACATTCTCCTCAGTATATACACAGAGGTGAGGTAGATTCTCCTCAGTATATACACGTAGAGGTGAGGTAGATTCTCCTCAGTATATACACACAGAGGTGAGGTAGATTCTCCTTAGTATATACACATAGAGGTGAGGTAGGTTCTCCTCAGTATATACACATAGAGGTGAGGTAGATCCTCCTCACTATAAAAACAGAGAGGTGAGGTAGATTCTCCTCATTATATACACAGAGAGGTGAGGTAGATTCTGTTTAGTATGTACACATAGAGGTGAGGTAGATTCTCCTCAGTATATACACACAGAGGGGAGGTAGATTCTCCTCAGTATATACACATAGAGGTGAGGTAGATTCTCCTCTGTATATACACATAGGGGGAGGTAGATTCTCCTCAGTAAATACACATAGAGGGGAGGCAGATTCTCCTCAGTATATACACATAGAGGTGAGGTAGATTCTCCTCAGTATATACACAGAGGTGAGGTAGATTCTCCTCAGTATATACACAGAGGTGAGGTAGATTCTCCTCAGTATATACACAGAGGTGAGGTAGATTCTCCTCAGTATATACACATAGAGGTGAGGTAGATTCTCCTCAGTATCTATACATAGAGGAGATGTAGATTCTCCTCAGTATAAACACAGAGGGGAGATAGATACTCCTCAGTATATACACATAGAGGGGAGGTAGATTTTCCCCAGTATATACACATAGAGGTGAGGTAGATTCTCCTTAGTATATACACATAGAGGCGAGGTAGATTTTCCTCTGTATATACACACAAAGGTGAGGTAGATTCTCCTAAGTATATACACATAGAGGTGAGGTAGATTCTCCTAAGTATATACACATAGAGGTGAGGTAGATTCTCCTCAGTATCTATACATAGAGGAGATGTAGATTCTCCTCAGTATAAATACAGAGGGGAGATAGATACTCCTCAGTATATACACATAGAGGGGAGGTAGATTTTCCCCAGTATATACACATAGAGGTGAGGTAGATTCTCCTTAGTATATACACATAGAGGCGAGGTAGATTTTCCTCTGTATATACACACAAAGGTGAGGTAGATTCTCCTAAGTATATACACATAGAGGTGAGGTAGATTCTCCTAAGTATATACACATAGAGGTGAGGTAGATTCTCCTTAGTATATACACATAGAGGTGAGCTATATTTTCCTCAGTATTTACACATGGAGGGGAGGTAGATTCTCCTCAGTATATACACGTAGAGGTGAGGTAGATTCTCCTCAGTATATACACATAGAGGTGAGGTAGATCCTCCTCACTATAAAAACAGAGAGCTGAGGTAGATTCTCCTCAGTATATACACAGAGAGCTGAGGTAGATTCTGTTTAGTATGTACACATAGAGGTGAGGTAGATTCTCCTCAGTATATACACATAGGGGGGAGGCAGATTCTCCTCAGTATACACACATAGAGGTGAGGTAGATTCTCCTCAGTATATACACAGAGGTAAGGTAGATTCTCCTCAGTATATACACATAGAGGTGAGGTAGATTCTCCTCAGTATATACACAGAGGTAAGGTAGATTCTCCTCAGTATATACACATAGTGGTGAGGTAGATTCTCCTCAGTATATACACATAGAGGAGAGGTAGATTCTCCTCAGTATATACACATATAGGGGAGGTAGATTCTCCTCAGTATATTCACATAGAGGGGAGGTAGATTCTCCTCAGTATATACACATAGAGGTGAGGTAGATTCTCCCCAGTATATACACATAGAGGTGAGGTAGATTCTCCTCACTATATACACATAAGGGGAGGTAGATTCTCCTCAGTATATACACAGAGGTGAGGTAGATTCTCCTCAGTATATAAACAGAGGTGAGGTAGATTCTCCTCCGTATATGCACAGAGGTGAGGTAGATTCTCTTCACTATAAAAACAGAGAGGTGAGGTAGATTCTCCTCAGTATATACACAGAGGTGAGGTAGATTCTCCTCAGTGTATACACATACAGGTGAGGTTGACTCTCCTCAGTATATACACATAGAGGGGAGCTAAATTCTCCTCAGTATATACACATAGAGGTGAGGCAGATTCTCCTCAGTATATACACATAGAGGTGAGGTAGATTCTCCTTAGTATATACACATAGAGGTGAGGTAGATTCTCCTCAGTATATACAGATAGAGGTGAGGTAGATTTTCCTCAGTGTATACACATAGAGGTGAGGTAGATTCTCCTCAGTATATACACATGGAGGGGAGGTAGTTTCTCCTCAGTATATACACATAGAGGTGAGGTAGATTCCCCTGGGTATATACACATAGAGGTGAAGTAGATTCCCCTCAGTATATACACACAGAGGTGAGGTCGATTCTCCTCAGTATATACACATAGAGGTGAGGTTGATTCTCCTCAGTATATACACACAGAGGGCAGGCAGATTCTCCTCAGTATATACACAAAAAGGTGATGTAGATTCTCCTCAGTATAAACACATAGAGGTGAGGTAGATTCTCCTCAGTATATACACATAGGGGGAGGTAGATTCTCCTCAGTATATACACGTAGAGGTGAGGTAGATTCTCTTCAGTATATACACAGAGGTGAGGTAGATTCTACTCTGTATATACACATAGAGGTGAGGTAGATTCTCCTTACTATAAAAACAGAGAGGTGAAGTAGATTCTTCTCAGGATATATACAAAGAGGTGAGGTAAATTCTCCTCAGTATATACACAGAGGTGAGTTAGATCCTCCTCAGTATATACATATAAAAGGTGAGGTAGATTCTCCTCAGTATATACACATAGAGGGGAGGTATATTCTCCTCAGTATATACACATAGAGGTGAGGTAGATTCTCCTCAGTATATACACATAGAGGTGAGGTAGATTCTCCTCTCTATATATACACATAGGGGGAGGTAGATTCTCCTCAGTAAATACACATAGAGGTGAGGTAGATTCTCCTCAGTATAGACACAGAGGTGAGGTAGATTCTCCTCAGTATATACACATAGAGGTGAGGTAGATTCTCCTCAGTATATACACATAGAGGAGAGGTAGATTCTCCTCAGTATATACACACAGAGGGGAGGTAGATTCTCCTCAGTATATACACATAGAGGTGAGGTAGATTCTCCTCAGTATATACACATAGAGGGGAGGTAGATTCTCCTCAGTATATACACATAGCGGGAGGTAGATTCTCCTCAGTAAATACACATAGAGGGTAGGCAGATTCTCCTCAGTATATACACATGGAGGTGAGGTAAATTCTCCTCAGTATATACACAGAGGTGAGGTAGATTCTCCTCAGTATATACACAGAGGTAAGGTAGATTCTCCTCAGTATATACACATAGAGGTGAGGTAGATTCTCCTCAGTATATACACATAGAGGAGATGTAGATTCTCCTCAGTAGAAACACATAGAGGGGAGGTAGATTCTCCTCAGTATATACACATAGGGGGAGGTAGATTCTCCTCAGTATATACACATAGAGGGGAGCCAGATTCTCCTCAGTATACACACATATAGGTGAGGTAGATTCTCCTCAGTATATACACAGAGGTAAGGTAGATTCTCCTCAGTATATACACATAGAGGGGAGGTAGATTCTCCTCAGTATATACACAGAGGTAAGGTAGATTCTCCTCGGTATATACAGATAGTGGTGAGGTAGATTCTCCTCAGTATATACACATAGAGGTGAGGTAGATTCTCCTCAGTATATACACATAGAGGAGAGGTAGATTCTCCTCAGTATATACACATATAGGGGAGGTAGATTCTCCTCAGTATATTCACATAGAGGGGAGGTAGATACTTCTCAGTATATACACATAGAAGGGAGGTAGATTCTCCTCAGTATATACACATAGAGGTGAGGTAGATTCTCCTCAGCATATACACACAGAGTTGAGGTACATTCTCCTCAGTATATACACAGAGGTGAGCTAGATTCTCCTCAGTATATATACGTAGAGGTGAGGTAGTTTCTCCTCAGTATATACACATAGAGGGGCGGTAGATTCTCCTCAGTATATACACACAGAGGTGAGGTAGATTCTAATCACTATAAAAACAGGGAGGTGAAGTAGATTCTCCTCAGCATATATACATAGAGGTGACGTAAATTCTCCTCAGAATATACACAGAGGTGAGGTAGATCCTCCTCAGTATATACATATAGAGGTGAGCTTGATTCTCCTCAGTGTATACACGTTGAGGTGAGGTAGATTCTCCTCAGTATATACACATAGAGGTGAGGTAGGTTCTCCTCAGTATATACACATAGAGGTGAGGTAGGGTCTCCTCAGTATATACACATAGAGGTGAGGTAGATTCTCCTCAGTATATACACAGAGAGGTGAGGTAGATTCTCCTCATTATATACACAGAGGTGAGGTAGATTCTCTTTAGTATGTACACATAGAGGTGAGGTAGATTCTCCTTAGTATATACACATGGAGGTGAGGTAGATTCTCCTCTGTATATACACATAGGAGGAGGTAGATTCTCCTCAGTATATACACATAGGGGGAGGTAGATTCTCCTCAGTATATACACATAGAGGTGAGGTAGATTCTCCTCAGTATATACACAGAGGTGAGGTAGATTCTCCTCAGTGTAAACACAGAGGTGAGGTAGATTCTCCTCTGTATATACACATAGAGATGAGGTAGATTCTCCTCAGTATATACACATAGAGGGGAGGCAGATTCTCCTTAGTATATACACATAGAGGTGAGGTAGATTCTCCTCAGTATATACACAGAGGTGAGGTAGATTCTCCTCAGTATATCCACATAGAGGTGAGGTAGATTCTCCTTAGTATATACACATAGAGGTGAGGTAGATTCTCCTCAGTATATACAAATAGAGGTGAGGTAGATTCTCATCAGTATATACACAGAGGTGAGGTAGATTCTCCTCTGTATATACAGGTAGAGGTGTGGTAGATTCTCCTCAGTATATATACATAGAGGTGAGTTAAATTCTCCTCAGTATATACACAGAGGTGAGGTAGATCCTCCTCAGTACATACATATAGAGGTGAGGTAGATTCTCCTCAGTGTATACAAATAGAGGTGAGGTAGATTTTTCTCAGTATATACACATAGAGGGGAGGTAGATTCTCCTTAGTATATACACATAGAGATGAGGTAGATTCTCCTCAGTATATATACACATAGAGGTGAGGTAGATTCTCCTCAATATATACACATAGAGGTGAGGTAGATTCTCCTCAATATATACACATAGAGGTGAGGTAGTTTTACCTCTGTATATACACATAGGGGGAGGTAGATTCTCCTCATTATATACACGTAGAGGTGAGGTAGATTCTCCTCAGTATATACACAGATGTCAGGTAGATTCTCCTCTGTATATACACATAGAGTTGAGGTAGATTCTCCTTACTATAAAAACAGAGAGGTGGGGTAGATTGTCCTTAGTATATATACATAGAGGTGAGGTAAATTCTCTTCCGTATATACACAGAGGTGAGGTAGATTCTCCTCAGTATATACAGATAGAGGTGAGGTAGATTCTCCTCAGTATATACAGATAGAGGTGAGGTAGATTCTCCTCAGTATATACACATAGAGGTGAGGTAGATTCTCCTCAGTATATACACATAGAGGTGAGGTAGATTCTCCTCAGTATATACAGATAGAGGTGAGGTAGATTCTCCTCAGTATATATAGATAGAGGTGAGGTAGATTCTCCTCAGTATATACACATAGAGGGGAGGTAGATTCTCCTCAGTATATACACATAGAGGTGAGGTAGATTCTCCTCAGTATATACACATAGAGGGGAAATAGATTCTCCTCAGTATATACACATAGAGGTGAGGTAGATTCTCCTCAGTATATACACATAGAGGTGAGGTAGATTCTCCTCAGTATATACACATAGAGGGGAGGTAGATTCTCCTCAGTATATATACATAGAAATCAGGTAGATTCTCCTCAGCATATACACATAGAGGTGAGGTAGATTCTCCTCAGTATATACACATAGAGGTGAGGTAGATTCTCCTCAGTATATATACATAGAAATCAGGTAGATTCTCCTCAGTATATACACATAGAGGTGAGGTAGATTCTCCTCAGTATATACATAGAGGTGGGTAGATTCTCCTCAGTATATATGCACAGAGGTGAAGTCGATTCTCCTCAGTATATACATATAGAGGTGAGGTAGATTCTCCTCAGTATTTACATAGAGGTGAGGTAGATTCTCCTCAGTATATACACATAGAGGTGAGGTAGATTCTCCTCAGTATATACACATAGAGGGGAGGTAGATTCTCCTCAGTATGTACACATAGAGGTGAGGTAGATTCTCCTCAGCATATACACATAGAGGTGAGGTAGATTCTCCTCAGTATATACACATAGAGGTGAGGTAGATTCTCCTCAGTATATATACATAGAAATCAGGTAGATTCTCCTCAGTATATACACATAGAGGTGAGGTAAATTCTCCTCAGTATATACACATAGAGGTGAGGTAGATTCCCCTCAGTATATACACACAGAGGTGAGGTCGATTCTCCTCAGTATATACACATAGAGGTGAGGTTGATTCTCCTCAGTATATACACACAGAGGGCAGGCAGATTCTCCTCAGTATATACACAAAAAGGTGATGTAGATTCTCCTCAGTATAAACACATAGAGGTGAGGTAGATTCTCCTCAGTATATACACATAGGGGGAGGTAGATTCTCCTCAGTATATACACGTAGAGGTGAGGTAGATTCTCTTCAGTATATACACAGAGGTGAGGTAGATTCTACTCTGTATATACACATAGAGGTGAGGTAGATTCTCCTTACTATAAAAACAGAGAGGTGAAGTAGATTCTTCTCAGGATATATACAAAGAGGTGAGGTAAATTCTCCTCAGTATATACACAGAGGTGAGTTAGATCCTCCTCAGTATATACATATAAAAGGTGAGGTAGATTCTCCTCAGTATATACACATAGAGGTGAGGTAGATTCTCCTCAGTATATACACATAGAGGTGAGGTAGATTCTCAGCAGTATATACACATACAGGTTAGGTACTGTAGGTTCTCCTCAGTATATACATATAGAGGTGAGGTAGATCCTCCTCACTATAAAAAAAGAGAGGTGAGGTAGATTCTCCTCAGTATATACACATAGAGGTGAGGTAGATTCTCCTCTCTATATATACACATAGGGGGAGGTAGATTCTCCTCAGTAAATACACATAGAGGTGAGGTAGATTCTCCTCAGTATAGACACAGAGGTGAGGTAGATTCTCCTCAGTATATACACATAGAGGTGAGGTAGATTCTCCTCAGTATATACACATAGAGGAGAGGTAGATTCTCCTCAGTATATACACACAGAGGGGAGGTAGATTCTCCTCAGTATATACACATAGAGGTGAGGTAGATTCTCCTCAGTATATACACATAGAGGGGAGGTAGATTCTCCTCAGTATATACACATAGGGGGAGGTAGATTCTCCTCAGTAAATACACATAGAGGGTAGGCAGATTCTCCTCAGTATATACACATAGAGGTGAGGTAAATTCTCCTCAGTATATACACAGAGGTGAGGTAGATTCTCCTCAGTATATACACAGAGGTAAGGTAGATTCTCCTCAGTATATACACATAGAGGTGAGGTAGATTCTCCTCAGTATATACACATAGAGGAGATGTAGATTCTCCTCAGTAGAAACACATAGAGGGGAGGTAGATTCTCCTCAGTATATACACATAGGGGGAGGTAGATTCTCCTCAGTATATACACATAGAGGGGTGCCAGATTCTCCTCAGTATACACACATATAGGTGAGGTAGATTCTCCTCAGTATATACACAGAGGTAAGGTAGATTCTCCTCAGTATATACACATAGAGGGGAGGTAGATTCTCCTCAGTATATACACAGAGGTAAGGTAGATTCTCCTCAGTATATACACATAGAGGTGAGGTAGATTCTCCTCAGTATATACACATAGAGGAGATGTAGATTCTCCTCAGTAGAAACACATAGAGGGGAGGTAGATTCTCCTCAGTATATACACATAGGGGGAGGTAGATTCTCCTCAGTATATACACATAGAGGGGAGCCAGATTCTCCTCAGTATACACACATATAGGTGAGGTAGATTCTCCTCAGTATATACACAGAGGTAAGGTAGATTCTCCTCAGTATATACACATAGAGGGGAGGTAGATTCTCCTCAGTATAAACACAGAGGTAAGGTAGATTCTCCTCGGTATATACAGATAGTGGTGAGGTAGATTCTCCTCAGTATATACACATAGAGGTGAGGTAGATTCTCCTCAGTATATACACATAGAGGAGAGGTAGATTCTCCTCAGTATATACACATATAGGGGAGGTAGATTCTCCTCAGTATATTCACATAGAGGGGAGGTAGATACTTCTCAGTATATACACATAGAGGGGAGGTAGATTCTCCTCAGTATATACACATAGAGGTGAGGTAGATTCTCCTCAGCATATACACACAGAGTTGAGGTACATTCTCCTCAGTATATACACAGAGGTGAGCTAGATTCTCCTCGGTATATATACGTAGAGGTGAGGTAGTTTCTCCTCAGTATATACACATAGAGGGGCGGTAGATTCTCCTCAGTATATACACACAGAGGTGAGGTAGATTCTAATCACTATAAAAACAGGGAGGTGAAGTAGATTCTCCTCAGCATATATACATAGAGGTGACGTAAATTCTCCTCAGAATATACACAGAGGTGAGGTAGATCCTCCTCAGTATATACATATAGAGGTGAGCTTGATTCTCCTCAGTGTATACACGTTGAGGTGAGGTAGATTCTCCTCAGTATATACACATAGAGGTGAGGTAGGTTCTCCTCAGTATATACACATAGAGGTGAGGTAGGGTCTCCTCAGTATATACACATAGAGGTGAGGTAGATTCTCCTCAGTATATACACAGAGAGGTGAGGTAGATTCTCCTCATTATATACACAGAGGTGAGGTAGATTCTCTTTAGTATGTACACATAGAGGTGAGGTAGATTCTCCTTAGTATATACACATGGAGGTGAGGTAGATTCTCCTCTGTATATACACATAGGGGGAGGTAGATTCTCCTCAGTATATACACATAGGGGGAGGTAGATTCTCCTCAGTATATACACATAGAGGTGAGGTAGATTCTCCTCAGTATATACACAGAGGTGAGGTAGATTCTCCTCAGTGTACACACAGAGGTGAGGTAGATTCTCCTCTGTATATACACATAGAGATGAGGTAGATTCTCCTCAGTATATACACATAGAGGGGAGGCAGATTCTCCTTAGTATATACACATAGAGGTGAGGTAGATTCTCCTCAGTATATACACAGAGGTGAGGTAGATTCTCCTCAGTATATCCACATAGAGGTGAGGTAGATTCTCCTTAGTATATACACATAGAGGTGAGGTAGATTCTCCTCAGTATATACAAATAGAGGTGAGGTAGATTCTCATCAGTATATACACAGAGGTGAGGTAGATTCTCCTCTGTATATACAGGTAGAGGTGTGGTAGATTCTCCTCAGTATATATACATAGAGGTGAGTTAAATTCTCCTCAGTATATACACAGAGGTGAGGTAGATCCTCCTCAGTACATACATATAGAGGTGAGGTAGATTCTCCTCAGTGTATACAAATAGAGGTGAGGTAGATTTTTCTCAGTATATACACATAGAGGGGAGGTAGATTCTCCTTAGTATATACACATAGAGATGAGGTAGATTCTCCTCAGTATATATACACATAGAGGTGAGGTAGATTCTCCTCAATATATACACATAGAGGTGAGGTAGATTCTCCTCAATATATACACATAGAGGTGAGGTAGTTTTACCTCTGTATATACACATAGGGGGAGGTAGATTCTCCTCATTATATACACGTAGAGGTGAGGTAGATTCTCCTCAGTATATACACAGATGTCAGGTAGATTCTCCTCTGTATATACACATAGAGTTGAGGTAGATTCTCCTTACTATAAAAACAGAGAGGTGGGGTAGATTGTCCTTAGTATATACACATAGAGGTGAGGTAAATTCTCTTCCGTATATACACAGAGGTGAGGTAGATTCTCCTCAGTGTATACACGTTGAGGTGAGGTAGATTCTCAGCAGTATATACACATAGAGGTGAGGTAGATTCTTCTCAGTATATATACATAGAGGTGAGGTAGATTCTCCTCAGTATATACACATAGAGGTGAGGTAGATTCTCCTCAGTATATACAGATAGAGGTGAGGTAGATTCTCCTCAGTATATACAGATAGAGGTGAGGTAGATTCTCCTCAGTATATACACATAGAGGTGAGGTAGATTCTCCTCAGTATATACAGATAGAGGTGAGGTAGATTCTCCTCAGTATATATAGATAGAGGTGAGGTAGATTCTCCTCAGTATATACACATAGAGGGGAGGTAGATTCTCCTCAGTATATACACATAGAGGTGAGGTAGATTCTCCTCAGTATATACACATAGAGGGGAAATAGATTCTCCTCAGTATATACACATAGAGGTGAGGTAGATTCTCCTCAGTATATACACATAGAGGTGAGGTAGATTCTCCTCAGTATATACACATAGAGGGGAGGTAGATTCTCCTCAGTATATATACATAGAAATCAGGTAGATTCTCCTCAGCATATACACATAGAGGTGAGGTAGATTCTCCTCAGTATATACACATAGAGGTGAGGTAGATTCTCCTCAGTATATATACATAGAAATCAGGTAGATTCTCCTCAGTATATACACATAGAGGTGAGGTAGATTCTCCTCAGTATATACATAGAGGTGGGTAGATTCTCCTCAGTATATATGCACAGAGGTGAAGTCGATTCTCCTCAGTATATACATATAGAGGTGAGGTAGATTCTCCTCAGTATTTACATAGAGGTGAGGTAGATTCTCCTCAGTATATACACATAGAGGTGAGGTAGATTCTCCTCAGTATATACACATAGAGGGGAGGTAGATTCTCCTCAGTATGTACACATAGAGGTGAGGTAGATTCTCCTCAGCATATACACATAGAGGTGAGGTAGATTCTCCTCAGTATATACACATAGAGGTGAGGTAGATTCTCCTCAGTATATATACATAGAAATCAGGTAGATTCTCCTCAGTATATACACATAGAGGTGAGGTAAATTCTCCTCAGTATATACACATAGAGGTGAGGTAGATTCCCCTCAGTATATACACACAGAGGTGAGGTCGATTCTCCTCAGTATATACACATAGAGGTGAGGTTGATTCTCCTCAGTATATACACACAGAGGGCAGGCAGATTCTCCTCAGTATATACACAAAAAGGTGATGTAGATTCTCCTCAGTATAAACACATAGAGGTGAGGTAGATTCTCCTCAGTATATACACATAGGGGGAGGTAGATTCTCCTCAGTATATACACGTAGAGGTGAGGTAGATTCTCTTCAGTATATACACAGAGGTGAGGTAGATTCTACTCTGTATATACACATAGAGGTGAGGTAGATTCTCCTTACTATAAAAACAGAGAGGTGAAGTAGATTCTTCTCAGGATATATACAAAGAGGTGAGGTAAATTCTCCTCAGTATATACACAGAGGTGAGTTAGATCCTCCTCAGTATATACATATAAAAGGTGAGGTAGATTCTCCTCAGTATATACACATAGAGGTGAGGTAGATTCTCCTCAGTATATACACATAGAGGTGAGGTAGATTCTCAGCAGTATATACACATACAGGTTAGGTACTGTAGGTTCTCCTCAGTATATACATATAGAGGTGAGGTAGATCCTCCTCACTATAAAAAAAGAGAGGTGAGGTAGATTCTCCTCAGTATATACACATAGAGGTGAGGTAGATTCTCCTCTCTATATATACACATAGGGGGAGGTAGATTCTCCTCAGTAAATACACATAGAGGTGAGGTAGATTCTCCTCAGTATAGACACAGAGGTGAGGTAGATTCTCCTCAGTATATACACATAGAGGTGAGGTAGATTCTCCTCAGTATATACACATAGAGGAGAGGTAGATTCTCCTCAGTATATACACACAGAGGGGAGGTAGATTCTCCTCAGTATATACACATAGAGGTGAGGTAGATTCTCCTCAGTATATACACATAGAGGGGAGGTAGATTCTCCTCAGTATATACACATAGGGGGAGGTAGATTCTCCTCAGTAAATACACATAGAGGGTAGGCAGATTCTCCTCAGTATATACACATAGAGGTGAGGTAAATTCTCCTCAGTATATACACAGAGGTGAGGTAGATTCTCCTCAGTATATACACAGAGGTAAGGTAGATTCTCCTCAGTATATACACATAGAGGTGAGGTAGATTCTCCTCAGTATATACACATAGAGGAGATGTAGATTCTCCTCAGTAGAAACACATAGAGGGGAGGTAGATTCTCCTCAGTATATACACATAGGGGGAGGTAGATTCTCCTCAGTATATACACATAGAGGGGTGCCAGATTCTCCTCAGTATACACACATATAGGTGAGGTAGATTCTCCTCAGTATATACACAGAGGTAAGGTAGATTCTCCTCAGTATATACACATAGAGGGGAGGTAGATTCTCCTCAGTATATACACAGAGGTAAGGTAGATTCTCCTCGGTATATACAGATAGTGGTGAGGTAGATTCTCCTCAGTATATACACATAGAGGTGAGGTAGATTCTCCTCAGTATATACACAGAGAGGTGAGGTAGATTCTCCTCATTATATACACAGAGGTGAGGTAGATTCTCTTTAGTATGTACACATAGAGGTGAGGTAGATTCTCCTTAGTATATACACATAGAGGTGAGGTAGATTCTCCTCAGTATATACACATAGGGGGAGGTAGATTCTCCTCAGTATACACACATAGAGGGGAGGCAGATTCTCCTCAGTATACACACATAGAGGTGAGGTAGATTCTCCTCAGTATATACACAGAGGTAAGGTAGATTCTCCTCAGTATATACACATAGAGGAGAGGTACATTCTCCTCAGTATATACACATAGAGGAGAGGTAGATTCTCCTCAGTATATACATATATTGGGGAGGTAGATTCTCCTCAGTATATTCACATAGAGGTGAGGTAGATTCTCCTCAGTATATACACAGAGGTGAGGTAGATTCTCCTCTGTATATACAGGTAGAGGTGTGGTAGATTCTCCTCAGTATATATACATAGAGGTGAGTTAAATTCTCCTCAGTATATACACAGAGGTGAGGTAGATCCTCCTCAGTACATACATATAGAGGTGAGGTAGATTCTCCTCAGTGTATACACATAGAGGTGAGGTAGATTTTTCTCAGTATATACACATAGAGGGGAGGTAGATTCTCCTTAGTATATACACATAGAGATGAGGTAGATTCTCCTCAGTATATATACACATAGAGGTGAGGTAGATTCTCCTCAATATATACACATAGAGGTGAGGTAGATTCTCCTCAATATATACACATAGAGGTGAGGTAGTTTTACCTCTGTATATACACATAGGGGGAGGTAGATTCTCCTCATTATATACACGTAGAGGTGAGGTAGATTCTCCTCAGTATATACACAGATGTCAGGTAGATTCTCCTCTGTATATACACATAGAGTTGAGGTAGATTCTCCTTACTATAAAAACAGAGAGGTGGGGTAGATTGTCCTTAGTATATATACATAGAGGTGAGGTAAATTCTCTTCCGTATATACACAGAGGTGAGGTAGATTCTCCTCAGTGTATACACGTTGAGGTGAGGTAGATTCTCAGCAGTATATACACATAGAGGTGAGGTAGATTCTTCTCAGTATATACACATAGAGGTGAGGTAGATTCTCCTCAGTATATACACATAGAGGTGAGGTAGATTCTCCTCAGTATATACAGATAGAGGTGAGGTAGATTCTCCTCAGTATATACAGATAGAGGTGAGGTAGATTCTCCTCAGTATATACACATAGAGGTGAGGTAGATTCTCCTCAGTATATACAGATAGAGGTGAGGTAGATTCTCCTCAGTATATATAGATAGAGGTGAGGTAGATTCTCCTCAGTATATACACATAGAGGGGAGGTAGATTCTCCTCAGTATATACACATAGAGGTGAGGTAGATTCTCCTCAGTATATACACATAGAGGGGAAATAGATTCTCCTCAGTATATACACATAGAGGTGAGGTAGATTCTCCTCAGTATATACACATAGAGGTGAGGTAGATTCTCCTCAGTATATACACATAGAGGGGAGGTAGATTCTCCTCAGTATATATACATAGAAATCAGGTAGATTCTCCTCAGCATAAACACATAGAGGTGAGGTAGATTCTCCTCAGTATATACACATAGAGGTGAGGTAGATTCTCCTCAGTATATATACATAGAAATCAGGTAGATTCTCCTCAGTATATACACATAGAGGTGAGGTAGATTCTCCTCAGTATATACATAGAGGTGGGTAGATTCTCCTCAGTATATATGCACAGAGGTGAAGTTGATTCTCCTCAGTATATACATATAGAGGTGAGGTAGATTCTCCTCAGTATTTACATAGAGGTGAGGTAGATTCTCCTCAGTATATACACATAGAGGTGAGGTAGATTCTCCTCAGTATATACACATAGAGGGGAGGTAGATTCTCCTCAGTATGTACACATAGAGGTGAGGTAGATTCTCCTCAGTATATACATAGAGAGGTGAGGTAGATTCTCCTCAGTATATATACATAGAAATCAGGTAGATTCTCCTTAGTATATACACATAGAGGTGTAGTAGATTCTCCTCAGTATATACACATAGAGGTGAGGTAGATTCTCCTCAGTATATATACATAGAAATCAGGTAGATTCTCCTCAGTATATACACATAGAGGTGAGGTAAATTCTCCTCAGTATATACACATAGAGGTGAGGTAGATTCTCCTCAGTATATACACATAGAGGGGAGGTAGATTCTCCTCTGTATATACATAGAGGTGGGGTAGATTCTCCTCAGTATATACACATAGAGGTGAGGTAGATTCTCCTCAGTATATACATAGAGGTGAGGTAAATTCTCCTCAGTATATACACATAGAGGGGAGGTAGATTCTCCTCTGTATATACATAGAGGTGGGGTAGATTCTCCTCAGTATATATGCACAGAGGTGAAGTCGATTCTCCTCAGTATATACACATAGAGGTGAGGTAGATTCTCCTCAGTATATATACATAGAAATCAGGTAGATTCTCCTCAGTATATACATATAGAGGTGAGGTAGATTCTCCTCAGTATATACATAGAGGTGAGGTAGATTCTCCTCAGTATATACACATAGAGGGGAGTTAGATTCTCCTCAGTATATACACATAGAGGTGAGGTAGATTCTCCTCAGTATATACACCTAGAGGGGAGGTAGATTCTCCTCAGTATATACACACAGAGGTGAGGTAGATTCTCCTCAGTATATACACATAGAGGTGAGGTAGATTCTCCTCAGTGTATACACACAGAGGTGAGGTAGATTCTCCTCAGTATATACACACAGAGGTGAGGTAGATTCTCCTCAGTATATACACAGAGGTGAGGTAGATTCTCCTCAGTATATACACACAGAGGTGAGGTAGATTCTCCTCAGTATATACACAGAGGTGAGGTAGATTCTCCTCAGTATATACACATAGTGGTGAGGTAGAATCCCTTGGTATACACACATAGAGGTGAGGTAGATTCTCCTCAGTATATACACATACAGGTGAGGTAGATTCTCCTCAGTATATACACATAAAGGTGAGGTAGATTCTCCTCAGTATATACACATAGAGGTGAGGTAGATTCTCCTCAGTATATACACATAGAGGTGAGGTAGATTCTCCTCAGTATATACACACAGAGGTGAGGTAGATTCTCCTCAGTATATACACAGAGGTGAGGTAGATTCTCCTCAGTATATACACATACAGGTGAGGTAGATACTCCTCAGTATATACACAGAGGTGTGGTAGATTCTCCTCAGTATATACACACAGAGGTAAGGTAGATTCTCATCAGTATATACACACAGAGGTGAGGTAGATTCTCCTCAGTATATACACACAGAGGTGAGGTAGATTCTCCTCAGTATATACACATAGAGATGAGGTAGATTCTCCTCAGTGTATACACACAGAGGTGAGGTAGATTCTCCTCAGTATATACACACAGAGGTGAGGTAGATTCTCCTCAGTATATACACAGAGGTGAGGTAGATTCTCCTCAGTATATACACACAGAGGTGAGGTAGATTCTCCTCAGTATATACACAGAGGTGAGGTAGATTCTCCTCAGTATATACACACAGAGGGGAGGTAGATTCCCCTCAGTATATACACATAGAGGTGAGGTAGATTCTCCTCAGTATATACACATACAGGTGAGGTAGATTCTCCTCAGTATATACACATAGAGGGGAGGTAGATTCTCCTCAGTATATACACATAAAGGTGAGGTAGATTCTCCTCAGTATATACACATAGAGGTGAGGTAGATTCTCCTCAGTATATACACATAGAGGTGAGGTAGATTCTCCTCAGTATATACACATAGAGGGGAGGTAGATTCTCCTCGGTATATACACATAGAGGTGAGGTAGATTCTCCTCAGTATATACACACAGAGGTGAGGTAGGTGCTCCTCAGTATATACACACAGAGGTGAGGTAGATTCTCCTCAGTATATACACAGAGAGGTGAGGTAGATTCTCCTCAGTATATACACATAGAGGGGAGGTAGATTGTCCTCAGTATATACACATAGAGGTGAGGTAGATTCTCCTCAGTATATATACACATAGAGGGGAGGTAGATTCTCCTCAGTATATACACACAGAGGTGAGGTAGGTGCTCCTCAGTATATACACATTGAGGTGAGGTAGATTCTCCTCAGTATATACACATAGAGGGAAGGTAGATTCTCCTCAGTATATACACATAGAGGGGAGGTAGATTCTCCTCAGTATATACGCACAGAGGGGAGGTTGATTCTCCTCAGTATATACACATAGTGATGAGGTAGATTCTTCTCAGTATATACACAAAGAGGTGAGGTAGATTCTCCTCAGTATATACACATAGAGGGGAGGTAGATTCTCCTCAGTATGTGCACATAGAGGTGAGGTAGATTCTCCTCAGTATATACACATAGAGGGGAGGTAGATTCCCCTCAGTATATACACATAGAGGTGAGGTAGATTCTCCTCAGTATATACACATAGAGGGGAGGTAGATTCTCCTCAGTATATACACATAGAGGGGAGGTAGATTCTCCTCAGTATATACACATAGAGGGGAGGTAGATTCCCCTCAGTATATACACATAGAGGGAAGGTAGATTCTCCTCAGTATATACACATAGAGGTGAGGTAGATTCTCCTCAGTATATACACACAGAGGGGAGGTTGATTCTCCTCAGTATATACACATAGAGGTGAGGTAGATTCTCCTCAGTATATACACATAGAGGGGAGGTAGATTCTCCTCAGTATATACACATAGAGGTGAGGTAGATTCTCCTCAGTGTATACACATAGTGGTGAGGTAGATTCTTCTCAGTATATACACATAGAGGTGAGGTAGATTCTCCTCAGTATATACACATAGAGGTGAGGTAGATTCTCCTCAGTATATACACATAGAGGTGAGGTAGATTCTCCTCAGTATATACACACAGAGGGGAGGTAGATTCTCCTCAGTATGTACACATAGAGGGGAGGTAGATTCTCCTCAGTATATACACGTACAGGTGAGGTAGATTCTCCTCAGTATATACACATAGAGGTGAGGTAGATTCTCCTCAGTATGTACACATAGAGGTGAGGTAGATTCTCCTCAGTATGTACACATAGAGGTGAGGTAGATTCCCCTCAGTATATACACATAGAGGTGAGGTAGTTTCTCCTCAGTATATACACATAGAGGGGAGGTAGATTCTCCTCAGTATACACACATAGAGGGGAGGTAGATTCTCCTCAGTATATACACGTACAGGTGAGGTAGATTCTCCTCAGTATATACACATAGAGGTGAGGTAGATTCTCCTCAGTATGTACACACAGAGGTGAGGTAGATTCTCCTCAGTATATACACATAGAGGTGAGGTAGATTCTCCTCAGTATGTACACATAGAGGTGAGGTAGATTCTCCTCAGTATATACACGTACAGGTGAGGTAGATTCTCCTCAGTATATACACGTACAGGTGAGGTAGATTCTCCTCAGTATGTACACATAGAGGGGAGGTAGATTCTCCTCACGGAGTCTTGCAGTTTTTGATGCTTAGCTTGGAATAATCGAGTTGTGACCCCATTACTTTTCCAATACAGCCCTGTGCGACATCAGGAAGTTATAGAATTAGTTGTGTGAGTCCGTCCATCCGACCATAAGTGAGGGCTTTCGCCTTTATATAGATATTTACATATAGCGCACATAAGTAAAATGGAACCATATCTCTGCAGCAGCGCCACCTATTGAATGGCAGCATTCCTGAAAATTAATGTCCGATCCCTTAGGCTGGCTGCGCATGGGCGATCGCTATTTGGCCATGAAAAAATTCGCGGTAAAATCCTATCTTTATTCACTGCGATTTGCGCGCGTCGGGCCTCTTCCACACAGATTGCTCTGCGATTTTCTCACATTGTGAGGCTGCATGAATTTGCATGTTAAGCCCATGCTTTCCTCTGGGTTCTCTCACACATGCGATGTTTTGTAGCGTGCGAGCTTACAAAATTGCAGCATGCTCTACTGCTGCGACTTGCCAAGGAAGAACTGGGAGGAGTTACAGCAGGAAATGTTAAGGAGCCAATGGGCATCATTTCCCACAAGTCAATTCCACACCGACACCCCCAAAGGTACCAGGTACACAGGTGGTCCGGGTCAGAGAGCGGTCACTTCTCACCTGTCTGATAATTCTCTCGCACGAGAAAAATCGCACTATAAAATCGGGACCACATGCGATGCCATGTTAGAACTTTTGCAATTAAAAAAAGAAAAAAAATTGCATCCCTGACGTGAGAAAATCGCCAACACATAGCAGTGAGAGCGATGCGATTTTCTTGTACCGCAGTGATGCGATCTTTGGAGAATTATATTGCATCGTTGCCACCATGGTTTTTTAGTGCATGAGTCAATGGGAATTTGTATTTGGTAAAACGCACCGCGCATTTGTAGCTTTGTGATAAAAGAAGCCTCCATAGGAACACATGGGACCTATAAAACCGGACATCGCAGATAGAGCATCAGTTAAACAGACGGAAGGAACCCGCTGTAAATCATTGGTTTCATGTTCCGCCTTTTACTATCGCAGCAGGTGATAATCACGTGATTTTCGCGCCCGTGTGGAGCCGACCCTATACAGGTCTTTATAACAATGATTGGGGGTTAAAAACCAACCAAGACTCCATACACAGACAGCTGTGTATACTATATATGTAACTACCTGAGCACTATACGGTCTGGGTGCTATATATGTTACTATATAAGCACTATATGGTCTGTGGGTACTATATATGTTACTACATGAACACTATACAGTCTCTGAGTACTATATACGTTACTACATGAACACTATACGGTCTCTGGGTATTATATATGTTACTACATGAACACTATACAGTCTCTGAGTACTATATATGTAACTACATGAACACTATACGGTCTGGGTACTATATATGTTACTTCATGAGCACTATACGGTCTGGGTACTATATATGTAACTACATGAACACTATACGGTCTGGGTACTATATATGTAACTACATGAACACTATACGGTCTCTGGGTATTATATATGTTACTACATGAACACTATACAGTCTCTGAGTACTATATATGTAACTACATGAACACTATACGGTCTGGGTACTATATATGTTACTTCATGAGCACTATACGGTCTCTGGGTACTATATAGGTTACTACATGAGCACTATACGGTCTGGGTACTATATATGTAACTACATGAACACTATACGGTCTGGGTACTATATATGTTACTACATGAACACTATACGGTCTCTGGGTATTATATATGTTACTACATGAACACTATACAGTCTCTGAGTACTATATATGTAACTACATGAACACTATACGGTCTGGGTACTATATATGTTACTTCATGAGCACTATACGGTCTCTGGGTACTATATAGGTTACTACATGAGCACTATACGGTCTGGGTACTATATATGTAACTACATGAACACTATACGGTCTGGGTACTATATATGTTACTACATGAGCACTATACGGTCTGGGTACTATATATGTAACTACGTGAACACTATACGGTCTGGGTACTATATATATGTTACTACATGAGCACTATACGGTCTCTGGGTACTATATAGGTTACTACATGAGCACTATACAGTCTGTGGGTACTATATATGTAACTACATGAACACTATACGGTCTGGATTCTATATATGTTACTTCATGAGCACTATACGGTCTCTGGGTACTATATAGGTTACTACATGAGCACTATACAGTCTGTGGGTACTATATATATATGTAACTACATGAACACTATACGGTCTGGATTCTATATATGTTACTTCATGAGCACTATACGGTCTCTGGGTACTATATAGGTTACTACATGAGCACTATACAGTCTGTGGGCACTATATATGTTACTACATGAGCACTATACGGTCTGGGTACTATATATGTAACTACATGAGCACTATACAGTCTGTGGGTACTATATATATGTAACTACATGAACACTATACGGTCTGGATTCTATATATGTTACTTCATGAGCACTATACGGTCTCTGGGTACTATATAGGTTACTACATGAGCACTATACGGTCTGGGTACTATATATGTAACTACATGAACACTATACGGTCTGGGTACTATTTATGTTACTACATGAGCACTATACGGTCTGGGTACTATATATGTAACTACATGAACACTATACGGTCTAGGTACTATATATGTAACTACATGAACACTATACGGTCTGGATTCTATATATGTTACTTCATGAGCACTATACGGTCTCTGGGTACTATATAGGTTACTACATGAGCACTATACAGTCTGTGGGTACTATATATATGTAACTACATGAACACTATACGGTCTGGATTCTATATATGTTACTTCATGAGCACTATACGGTCTCTGGGTACTATATATGTTACTACATGAACACTATACGGTCTGTGGGTACTATATACGTTATTACATGAGCACTATACGGTCTCTGGGTACTATATATGTTACTACATGAACACTATACGGTCTGTGGGTACTATATACGTTATTACATGAGCACTATACGGTCTCTGGGTACTATATATGTTACTACATGAACACTATATGGTCTGTGGGTACTATGTACGTTACTACACGAGCACTATACGGTCTCTGGGTACTATATATGTTACTACATGAACACTATATGGTCTGTGGGTACTATACACGTTACTACATGAGCACTATACGGTCTGTGGGTACTATGTATGTTACTACACGAGTACTACATGGTCTGTTAGTATTATATATGTTACTACATGAGCAGTATACGGTCCCTGGATTCTATATATGTTACTTCATGAGCACTATATAGTCTGTGGGTACTATATGTGTTACTACATGAGTGCTATACGGTCTGTGGGTACTATATATACAGTATGTGGGAACTATGTATTTTACTACATGAGCACTATACAGTCTGTGGGTACTATATATGTTACTACATGAGCATTATATGGTCTGTGGGTACTATGTACATTACTACATAAGCACTATACGGTCTGTGGGTACTATATACGTTACTACATGATCACTATACAGTCTGTGGGTACTATATATGTTACTACATGAGCATTATATGGTCTGTGGGTACTATGTACATTACTACATAAGCACTATACGGTCTGTGGGTACTATATACGTTACTACATGATCACTATACAGTCTGTGGGTACTATATATGTTACTACAGGAGCATTATATGGTCTGTGGGTACTATATACGTTACTACATGATCACTATACAGTCTGTGGGTACTATGCATACAGTATGTGGGAACTATATATGTTACTATGTGGACACTGTAAAGATCATGCACCTTGTATCCAATATTGTCCTTCAAGCTTATGGGCAGTCCATATAGAAGACCTTTGTCCTCCTGCTTCTTCAGCTCCTGCACCTGCGTCTCGCACTCCGCCAGAAAGTCGATTACACAGTTTATTTCCTTGGTCACCTCTAACGCCTTCAAGAGATAAAGAATCAAAAGGGAGGAGTCATTAAATCGAATCTAACCAATCAGCAACTATCTAGATATAGAACACAGTGATGGTTGGCCCAGTGAAACCAGCAGGGGTGGAGCGCTGTTCTTCTGCCACGGGTCCGATGCAGCGAGCTACATTACATTCTGATTGTCTGCAGTCACCACTAGGGGGAGCTCCCTGTCCACACGTATACACCACCCAATCACGATGCCCTCCGGCAGCAGCAGCATCTGATCATGTGATGCTCTATTCTCTATGCAGTGGATCCAGTATTAGAACAACAGATCCCAACTCTGAATCTGCTTAAACAATGTATCATTCTGTAGTATCCAGTCCTCACCACCTCCTAGATCCTCATCTGCAGGCTGAAACCCCATCCTGACCCCGTGCTTCTCACAGGTGAGGGTTTGTTACAGGGAATTAGTGTACAAAGTCTACTGAAGAAAGGCAGAACCTTCTCCTTAATCTCTAGAGGAGCGGCCGCTGGCCTTCTAACCGTCCAATATGTCAGCCTCTTCCTGTCCTCAGAAGGCCTAAGGGTGGTGAGGGTGCAGGCAGCGGACATGCATCATCCACACCTTGTCCATATACACGTGCAGCACAGTTTCTGGGCTCAGCGATCCTTTCTTCATTTGCTCCACCAGCTCCATCAGTTGGAGGGAGAGGATCCGGCTGGAGTCAACGTCCTCATGCTGGAAGACACAATATAAAAACCCCATCAAATGCATCACTGTATGAGACTAGAGATGAGTGAGCAGCAAAACGCTCGGGTGCCCGTTACTCGGGACGAACTTTTCGCGATGCTCGAGGGTTCGTTTCGAGTAACGAACCCCATTGAAGTCAATGGGCGACCCGAGCATTTTTGTATATCGCCGATGCTCGCTAAGGTTTCCTTGTGTGAAAATCTGGGCAATTCAAGAAAGTGATGGGAACGACACAGAAACGGATAGGGCAGGCGAGGGGCTACATGTTGGGCTGCATCTCAAGTTCACAGGTCCCACTATTAAGCCACAATAGTGACAAGAGTGGGCCCCCCCCCCAACAACTTTTACTTCTGAAAAGCCCTCATTAGCATGGCATACCTTAGCTAAGCATCACACTACCTCCAACAAAGCACAATCACTGCCTGCATGACACTCCGCTGCCACTTCTCCTGGGTTACATGCTGCCCAACCCCCCCGCATGACACAGTGTCCACAGCGCACACCAAACTGTCCCTGCCCAGCCTTCAGCTGCCCTCATGCCACACCACCCTCATGTCTATTTATAAGTGCGTCTGCCAGAGGAAAAGCAGGCACACACTGCAGAAGGTTGGCACGGCTAGGCAGCGACCCCCCCATAAAAGGGGCGGGCCGATAGTCCACAATGCTGTACAGAAGCAATGAGAAATAGAATCCTGTGCCACCTCCATCTGGAGCTGCACACGTGGGCATAGCAATGGGGAACCTATGTGCCACACACTATTCATTCTGTCAAGGTGTCTGCATGCCCCAGTCAGACCGCGGTTTTTTATAAATAGTCACAGGCAGGTACAACTCCGCAATGGGAATTCCGTGTGCACCCACAGCATGGGTGGCTCCCTGGAACCCACCGGCGGTACATAAATATATCCCATTGCAGTGCCCAGCACAGCTGAGGTAACATCAGGTTTAATGCAGGTGGGCAAAAAATTAATTGGATTACACTGTAGGCGAGGGCCCACAAAAATTGGTGTACCAACAGTACTAATGTACCTGAGAAAAATTGGCCATGCCCAACCAAGAGGGCAGGTGAAACCCATTAATCGCTTTGGTTAATGTGGCTTAATTGGTAACTAGGCCTGGAGGCAGCCCAGTTAAAATAAAAATTGGTTGAGGTGAAAGTTTCAACGCTTTAATGAGCATTGAAACGTATAAACATTGTTTCCAAAAGTTATATGAGTGAGCCTTGTGGGCCGAAGAAAAATTGCCCGTTCGGCGTGATTACGTGAGGTTTCAGGAGGAGGAGGAGGAGGAGGAGGAGGAGGGGGAGGAATATTATACACAGATTGATGAAGCAGAAATGTCCCCGTTTTGGATGGTGAGAGAGAACGATGCTTCCATCCGCGGGTGCAGCCTACGTATTGCTTACGTATCGCTGCTGTCCGCTGGTGGAGAACAGAAGTCTGGGGATATCCAGCCTTTGTTCATCTTGATGAGTGTAAGCCTGTCGGCACTGTCGGTTGACAGGCGGCTACGCTTATCTGTGATGATTCCCCCAGCCACACTAAACACCCTCTCTGACAAGACGCTAGCCGCAGGACAAGCAAGCACCTCCAGGGCATACAGCGCGAGTTCAGGCCACGTGTCCAGCTTCAGCACCCAGTAGTTGTAGGTGGCAGAGGCGTCACGGAGGACGGTCGTGCGATCGGCTACGTACTCCCTCACCATCCTTTTACAGTGCTCCCGCCGACTCAGCCGTGACTGGGGAGCGGTGACACAGTCTTGCTGGGGAGCCATAAAGCTGTCCAGGCCCTTAAAGACTGTTGCACTGCCTGGGATGTACATGCTGCTCGATCTCCGCACCTCCCCTGCTACCTGGCCCTCGGAACTGCGCCTTCTGCCACTAGCGCTGTCGGCTGGGAAGTTTACCATCAGCTTGTCCGCCAGGGTCCTGTGGTATAGCAACACTCTCGAACCCCTTTCCTCTTCGGGAATGAGAGTGGGAAGGTTCTCCTTATACCGTGGATCGAGCAGTGTGTACACCCAGTAATCCGTAGTGGCCAGAATGCGTGCAACGCGAGGGTCACAAGAAAGGCATCCTAACATGAAGTCAGCCATGTGTGCCAGGGTACCTGTACGCAACACATGGCTGTCCTCACTAGGAAGATCACTTTCAGGATCCTCCTCCTCCTCTTCCTCCTCCTCCTCAGGCCATACACGCTGAAAGGATGACAGGCCAGCAGCATGTGTACCCCTCACCAGTGGGCCAAGCTGTCTCTTCCCCCTCCTCCTCCTCCTCATCTTCCTCCTCCTCCTCCTCCTCCTCCTCCTCCTCCTCCTCCTCCTCACTGCGCTGAGATATAGACATGAGGGTGCTCTGACTATCCAGCGACATACTGTCTTCCCCCGGCTCTTTTTCTGAGCGCAAAGCGTCTGCCTTTATGCTTTGCAGGGAACTTCTCAAGATGCATAGCAGAGGAATGGTGACGCTAATGATTGCAGCATCGCCGCTCACCACCTGGTTAGACTCCTCAAAGTTTCCAAGGACCTGGCAGATGGCTGCCAACCAGGCCCACTCTTCTGTAAAGAATTGAGGAGGCTGACTCCCACTGCGCCGCCCATGTTGGAGTTGGTATTCCACTATAGCTCTACGCTGCTCATAGAGCCTGGCCAACATGTGGAGCGTAGAGTTCCACCGTGTGGGCACGTCGCACAGCAGTCGGTGCACTGGCAGATTAAAGCGATGTTGCAGGGTCCGCAGGGTGGCAGCGTCCGTGTGGGACTTGCGGAAATGTGCGCAGAGCCGGCGCGCCTTTACGAGCAGGTCTGACAAGCGTGGGTAGCTTTTCAGAAAGCGCTGAACCACCAAATTAAAGACATGGGCCAGGCATGGCACGTGCGTGAGGCTGCCGAGCTGCAGAGCCTCCACCAGATTACGGCCGTTGTCACACACGACCATGCCCGGTTGGAGGCTCAGCGGCGCAAGCCAGCGGTCGGTCTGCTCTGTCAGACCCTGCAGCAGTTCGTGGGCCGTGTGCCTCTTATCGCCTAAGCTGAGTAGTTTCAGCACGGCCTGCTGACGCTTGCCCACCGCTGTGCTGCCACGCCGCGCGACACCGACTGCTGGCGACGTCCTGCTGCTGCTGACACATCTTGATTGCGAGACAGAGGTTGCATTGGAGGAGGAGGAGGAGGGTGCTTTAGTGGAGGAAGCATACACCGCCGCAGATACCACCACCGAGCTGGGGCCCGCAATTCTGGGGGTGGGTAGGACGTGAGCGGTCCCAGGCTCTGACTCGGTCCAAGCCTCCACTAAATTCACCCAATATGCCGTCAGGGAGATGTAGTGGCCCTGCCCGCCTGTGCTTGTCCACGTGCCTGTTGTTAAGTGGACCTTGGCAGTAACCGCGTTGGTGAGGGCGCGTACAATGTTGCGGGAGACGTGGTCGTGCAGGGCTGGGACGGCACATCGGGAAAAATAGTGGCGACTGGGAACTGAGTAGCGCGGGGCCGCCGCCTCCATGATACTTTTGAAGGACTCCATTTCCACAACCCTATACGGCAGCATCTCCAGGCTGATAAATTTGGCTATGTGCACGTTTAACGCTTGAGCGTGCGGGTGCGTGGCGGCATACTTAGGCTTGCGCTCAAACACTTGCGCTAGCGACGGCTGGACGCTGCGCTGAGAGACATTGGTGGATGGGGCCGAGGACAGCGGAGGTGAGGGTGTGGGTGCAGGCCGGGAGACGGTAGTGCCTGTGTCCTGAGAGGGGGGTTGGATCTCAGTGGCAGGTTGGGGCACAGGGGGAGAGGCAGGGGTGCAAACCGGAGGCGCTGAACGGCCTTCGTCCCACCTTGTGGGGTGCTTGGCCATCATATGTCTGCGCATGGTGGTGGTGGTGAGGCTGTTGGTGGTGGCTCCCCGGCTGATCTTGGCGCTACAAAGGTTGCACACCACTGTTCGTCAGTCGTCTGCACTCTCAGTGAAAAACTGCCAGACCTTTGAGCACCTCGGCCTCTGCAGGGTGGCATGGCGCGAGGGGGCGCTTTGGGAAACAGTTGGTGGATTATTCGGTCTGGCCCTGCCTCTACCCCTGGCCACCGCACTGCCTCTTGCAACCTGCCCTGCTGCTGCCCTTGCCTCCCCCTCTGAAGACCTGTCCTGAGTAGGCGTTGCACACCAGGAGGGGTCAGTCACCTCATTGTCCTGCTGCTCTTCCTCCGAATCCTCTGTGCGCTCCTCCCTCAGACTTAATGCCCTTACTACTACCTCACTGATAGACAACTGTGTCTCATCGTCATCGTCCTCCTCACCCACTGAAAGTTGTTGAGACAGTTGCCGGAAGTCCCCAGCCTCATCCCCCGGACCTCGGGAACTTTCCAATGGTTGGGCATCAGTGACGATAAACTCCTCTGGTGGGAGAGGAACCACTTCTGCCCAATCTGAGCAGGGGCCCGAGAACAGTTCCTGGGAGTCTGCCCGCTCCTCAGAATGTCTCATTGTAATGGAGTGAGGAGGCTGGGAGGAAGGAGGAGCAGCAGACAGAGGATTCTGATTTGCAGCAGTGGACGGCGTAAAACTGTGGGTGGACGATAGGTTGCTGGAAGCACTTTCTGCCATCCACGACAGGACCTGCTCACACTGCTCATTTTCTAATAAAGGTCTCCCGCGTGGACCCATTAATTGGGCGATGAATGTGGGGACGCCAAAAACGTGCCTCTCTCCTAATCCCGCAGCAGTCGGCTGCGATACACCTGGATCAGGAGCTCGGCCTGTGCCCACACCCGGACTAGGGCCTCCGCGTCCTCGGCCGCGTCCACGTCCTCTAGGCCTACCCCTACCCCTCAGCATGGTGTATTAGCAGGAATGCAGAAACACAACACTGTAATTAAATGTGCCGCTTATTGGCCTGTGGTTAGAGGCTGAGTTCGCTTACGGAACGCCAGGAAATAATTTGGCGCAAGCCTGCTGTAACACTTAGCTGGCTGCATATGATTTTGTAGAACTACTACACCCAGCACACACGGACCCAGAACACTGAGCACAGTGACAGGCAGGCCAAATAGATTTTTTGCCCAATATTTTTTAGAAAAGGCCCACTGCCTATATTCAGTCAATAAATATGTCTTCTGTCCCTGCCTCACAATATATATGTCTTCTGGCCCTGCCTACACAATTCTGGCCCTGGAGTATTACTGCAGGGCGCAATGCTCTGCACGGCTGATATACCAAAAAAAAAAAATGTGCAACACTGCAAAAAGCAGCCTCCACAGTACTGCACACGGTTAGATGTGGCCCTAAGAAGGACCGTTGGGGTTCTTGAAGCCTACACTAACTCCTAACGCTCTCCCTACAGCAGCTCCAGCACCAGCAGCACTTTCCCTCAGCTATCTCACAAGACATCTGAGGCGAGCCGCGGGAGGGGCCGATTTTTATACTCAGGTGACATCTGATCTCGCCAGCCACTCACAGCAGGGGGGTGGTATAGGGCTTGAACGTCGCAGGGGGAAGTTGTAATGCCTTCCCTGTCTTTCAATTGGCCAGAAAAGCGCGCTAACGTCTCAGAGATGAAAGTGAAAGTGACTCGAACACCGCGTGGTGCTCGCCTCTAGTAACGAGCATCTCGAACACGCTAATACTCGAACGAGTATCAAGCTCGGACGAGTACGTTCGCTCATCTCTACTAGAGATGAGCGAGCACCAAAATGCTCGGGTGCTCGTTGCTCGAGTCGAGCTTTCCGTGATGCTCGAGGGTTCGTTTCGAGTAACGAACCCCATTGAAGTCAATGGGCGACCCGAGCATTTTTCTATATGACCGATGCTCCGCTTAGGTCTTCACTTGTGAAAATCTGGAAAACTTACGAAAGTGATGGAAATGCCACAGAAAATGATAGGAAATAACACGTCAGGGAGGCGCTACCTGTGCTGGCTTGGAGCTGTTAACTCTTTGAGTAATCACTCACTGAGTGAGTTTGAATACTAAGAAAAAAGAATCAATTGGACTCACCCGGTGTCTGGCGAGCACCCCTTGGCAGAGGTCTCACCAGCACCTCCACATCCTCGTCGGCTTTAAAATCCCCTGGCGTGTCCGTTCGGCTGCTGGGCTTCTGTGTCCTGCTGGCTAGCAGGACCCACTCGAAGTATCTTCGTATAGGGACTTGGTAAAAAGGAAATGCCCGCGCTCTTAAGGACCTAAACACCAGGGTCGGGCTACAGACACCACTTACTTCAAACTTTTATTCTTAATATCCTCTGTGCAACGCGTTTCGTCGTCCACACAACGACTTTGTCAAGCACAATAATTACAGCATTACATATGCACTCTATATATAGTTAACTCACCTTTTGGCGGCAGCATCCCATTCGTTGCACAGGTTTCGGGTGTTGGCGTCCCAAGTGTCTGTCAGATGCGAGGCGCCATGTCAGGAAAGAGTATCGGCATAGTGCTTCCGGGTATGGTGATGTCTGCCGGGTCTGGGTGGAGCTACATGCCCTGAGCGTTCTATCTCCACGCTCATAGGTTCCTGAAATGTCAATCAATCTGTCCGCGGTGTTTGCGCTGTCTGCGTTAGCTGCGTTAGAATAGTGTGTAAGTACCGCGTGTCTCTCCTAGTTAGTCCCATCACTTGCCGTGTTGTGTATAGGCTGTATCCTAGACGACCGGGGGAAGTATCGCTGGCCGTTTGTTTCGGAGCGCTGTTGGCGATCCTGGTTTGTATTAAGAAGACAAATAGGACATTTCTATACATTATTTAATTTACCTTTATCTATCAAGAACGTTAAACAGACTTGTCCTATTGATGAACCTCGCTGCATAGTATACATTCATTAATATTTCATTATATACTTTAGCTTGCTTAATGTAAAAACAGGTTTTTTTAAAGTGAATATTTATATGAAAGCTCATTAACCCTGAATGACCCATAATCGGAGCACATTAATCTGTTTAATACCAATGCATAGTAATAACAAAGGGGAAAGGAATGTGTGTGTTCTGGAATGGCTTCCTAGGGGGATCATAATACTGGGGCTTGGTGGAAATTGGAGTAATAGTTTGAGAAAGGGATGCTGCCGTTTACAAAAGGGAATCAGTACATATATATAAAAACCAGATAAAATACTTTTTCAATAGATATCACATCATTTCATAAAATTATTAAACTTAATAGACATGCTTGTTGTACCCGTGGGTAGTCTATATTGTACATGGTAAGATAATGAACAACTAATGATCATGAATGATCCTATCCATGTGGGATTCTATATATTCATACATTTATATAGATACCGTTATATGTTAGCAGGCCTAAAAACACCTGCCTATAAATGCACTTATGATAAAACCTTATATATGATTCAAATATAAAATGTATACGTTACTGATATATATGTGTATATAACTTATGGACCAAAAATATAATATATACAGATGTCATTAAAATTTTGATAACAATAAAAGTATTGAATACAATATGGTGTCTCAGATTTTTTCGAGTACCTCGTTTAAGCCGTTCGGTGTGAGTGTGTTGAGTCTAAAGATCCAGTACATTTCTTTTTGTCTGAGTTCCTGTACTGATTTGGAGTTTATGTATTCTATGGGGTGATTCTCAGGGCGGTGTGATCTCTATTATGTTCATTTAAACAATGTCTCGCGACGCTGTGCTTTAGGAAACCGTTTTTGATGTTACTGCGGTGTTTGCTCATTCGGTCTCTTAGTGCATTAATCGTTCTCCCTACGTATCTAAGGTGACAGGGACACTCCAGCATGTACACTACTGCTTCCGTTTTACACGTTAGTCGTTGACTAATCTCTATAGATCCTCCTTCTCTTACTTCAATGTCTGTTCTGCCATCAGATATGTTTTCGCAGCATTTACATTTTTTATCCCCGCACCTATAGACTCCTTTCGGTCCTCTTTGTATTTTCTCCTGCTCCCGTTTCTTGTTCTTCTCCTTTTTCGGACATGAGGGTGCTAGTATATTTTTGAGGGTTTTGTTTCTCATGAAGGTACATAGTGGCCTTTCTGGTATGATTTTTTGTAGAAATGGATCTTCTTGTAATAATGACCAATTGTTTTTCATGATTTTCTTTATATTGCCGAACTGTTTGCTGTATTTTGTTGTGAATGTTATTCCGACTCTATTACTGGACTTCTCTCTTCTTTCTATATTACTCTTGGATTTTTCCATGTTCTGTTCATGGCTGGTCTTTTGTTCTTCCGTCACTTTCTCATAGGCCGAATTGATTATGGTGACTGGGTAATCTTTTTCACGGAATCTTTTTTTGACACCATACCAATTCAATACTTTTATTGTTGTTATCAACATTTTAATGACATTTGTATATATTATATTTTTGGTCCATAAGTTATATACACATATATATCAGTAACGTATACATTTTATATTTGAATCATATATAAGGTTTTATCATAAGTGCATTTATAGGCAGGTGTTTTTAGGCCTGCTAACATATAACGGTATCTATATAAATGTATGAATATATAGAATCCCACATGGATAGGATCATTCATGATCATTAGTTGTTCATTATCTTACCATGTACAATATAGACTACCCACGGGTACAACAAGCATGTCTATTAAGTTTAATAATTTTATGAAATGATGTGATATCTATTGAAAAAGTATTTTATCTGGTTTTTATATATATGTACTGATTCCCTTTTGTAAACGGCAGCATCCCTTTCTCAAACTATTACTCCAATTTCCACCAAGCCCCAGTATTATGATCCCCCTAGGAAGCCATTCCAGAACACACACATTCCTTTCCCCTTTGTTATTACTATGCATTGGTATTAAACAGATTAATGTGCTCCGATTATGGGTCATTCAGGGTTAATGAGCTTTCATATAAATATTCACTTTAAAAAACCTGTTTTTACATTAAGCAAGCTAAAGTATATAATGAAATATTAATGAATGTATACTATGCAGCGAGGTTCATCAATAGGACAAGTCTGTTTAACGTTCTTGATAGATAAAGGTAAATTAAATAATGTATAGAAATGTCCTATTTGTCTTCTTAATACAAACCAGGATCGCCAACAGCGCTCCGAAACAAACGGCCAGCGATGCTTCCCCCGGTCGTCTAGGATACAGCCTATACACAACACGGCAAGTGATGGGACTAACTAGGAGAGACACGCGGTACTTACACACTATTCTAACGCAGCTAACGCAGACAGCGCAAACACCGCGGACAGATTGATTGACATTTCAGGAACCTATGAGCGTGGAGATAGAACGCTCAGGGCATGTAGCTCCACCCAGACCCGGCAGACATCACCATACCCGGAAGCACTATGCCGATACTCTTTCCTGACATGGCGCCTCGCATCTGACAGACACTTGGGACGCCAACACCCGAAACCTGTGCAACGAATGGGATGCTGCCGCCAAAAGGTGAGTTAACTATATATAGAGTGCATATGTAATGCTGTAATTATTGTGCTTGACAAAGTCGTTGTGTGGACGACGAAACGCGTTACACAGAGGATATTAAGAATAAAAGTTTGAAGTAAGTGGTGTCTGCAGCCCGACCCTGGTGTTTAGGTCCTTAAGAGCGCGGGCATTTCCTTTTTACCAAGTCCCTATACGAAGACAGAAAATGATAGGGCAGGCGAGGGGCTACATGTTGGGCTGCATCTCACGCTCCCAGGTCCCACTATTAAGCCACAATAGTGGCAAGAGTGCCCCCCCTAACAATTTTTACTTTGGACAAACCCTCATTAGTAAGGCACACCTTAGCTAAGCACCACACTACCTCCAACTAAGCACAAGCACTGCCTGCAGGACACTCCGCTGCTTAAACACCCTCTCTGACAAGACGCTAGCGTATGCGTGCGCTGATGTATGATCGCTGCTTGTATGCGTGCACTGATGTATGATCGCTGCTTGTATGCGTGCGCTGATGTATGATCGCTGCTTGTATGCGTGCACTGATGTATGATCGCTGCTTGTATGCGTGCGCTGATGTATGATCGCTGCTTGTATGCGTGCGCTGATGTATGATCGCTGCTTGTATGCGTGCACTGATGTATGATCGCTGCTTGTATGCGTGCGCTGATGTATGATCGCTGCTTGTATGCGTGCACTGATGTATGATCGCTGCTTGTATGCGTGCGCTGATGTATGATCGCTGCTTGTATGTGTGCACTGATGTATGATCGCTGCTTGTATGTGTGCGCTGATGTATGATCGCTGCTTGTATGCGTGCGCTGATGTATGATCGCTGCTTGTATGCGTGCGCTGATGTATGATCGCTGCTTGTATGCGTGCGCTGATGTATGATCGCTGCTTGTATGTGTGCACTGATGTATGATCGCTGCTTGTATGCGTGCGCTGATGTATGATCGCTGCTTGTATGTGTGCACTGATGTATGATCGCTGCTTGTATGTGTGCACTGATGTATGATCGCTGCTTGTATGCGTGCACTGATGTATGATCGCTGCTTGTATGCGTGCGCTGATGTATGATCGCTGCTTGCATGCGTGCACTGATGTATGATCGCTGCTTGTATGCGTGCGCTGATGTATGATCGCTGCTTGTATGTGTGCGCTGATGTATGATCGCTGCTTGTATGTGTGCACTGATGTATGATCGCTGCTTGTATGTGTGCACTGATGTATGATCGCTGCTTGTATGCGTGCGCTGATGTATGATCGCTGCTTGTATGCGTGCACTGATGTATGATCGCTGCTTGTATGTGTGCACTGATGTATGATCGCTGCTTGTATGTGTGCACTGATGTATGATCGCTGCTTGTATGCGTGCGCTGATGTATGATCGCTGCTTGTATGTGTGCACGGATGTATGATCGCTGCTTGTATGCGTGCACTGATGTATGATCGCTGCTTGTATGTGTGCACTGATGTATGATCGCTGCTTGTATGTGTGCACTGATGTATGATCGCTGCTTGTATGCGTGCGCTGATGTATGATCGCTGCTGACAGCAACAAGGACATAGGAAAGAAAGTTTTAAACCCCGGTTCTTGTGATTCCTTAGTTGCAGCACATGTAGCATTCTTGTGCTGATGTATTGCTGGCGTCATGAAGTACTAATAACATACATGAAACCGTAATAATGCCACGAAGAGCCGCCGGCACAGAGCAGCGACCACCAGAACAATCTGCCTGCTGCAGACACTGAGGGGTGGGAGCTGCAGATAGCAGCAAGTCTCATACATGCCTGGGCAGACGCCCGCACTGCCCAAATAACTCCCACTGTTGCACATAGGCAGGCGTCCACAGGATGCTCCCCCTCCACAAGGTACATATAATATATCATAAGTCATATCGGTGGTGCTTACCTTTCAGTCAGGTAACTGAGCCTACACCTCACCGGAGCTGTGACTACTAGGCACCTGCACCTCACCAGAGCTGTGACCACTAGGCACCTGCACCTCACCAGAGCTGTGACCAGTAGGCACCTGTACCTAACCTGGGCTGTGACCACTAGGCACCTGCACCTCACCACAGCTGTGACCACAAGGCACCTGCACCTCACCACAGCTGTGACCACAAGGCACCTGCACCTCACCAGAGCTGTTACCACTAGGCACCTCACCTGAGCTGTGACCACTAGGCACCTGCACCTCACCAGAGCTGTGACCACTAGGCACCTGCACCTCACCACAGCTGTGACCACAAGGCATCTGCACCTCACCAGAGCTGTTACCACTAGGCACCTCACCTGAGCTGTGACCACTAGGCACCTGCACCTCACCAGAGCTGTGACCACTAGGCACCTGCACCTCACCAGAGCTGTGACCACTAGGCACCTGCACCTCACCAGAGCTGTGACCACTAGGCACCTGCACCTCACCAGAGCTGTGACCACTAGGCACCTGCACCTCACCAGAGCTGTGACCACTAGGCACCTGCACCTCACCAGAGCTGTGACCAGTAGGCACCTGCACCTCACCAGAGCTGTGACCACTAGGCACCTGCACCTCACCAGAGCTGTGACCACTAGGCACCTGTACCTCACCAGAGCTGTGACCACTAGGCACCTGCACCTCACCAGAGCTGTGACCACTAGGCACCTGCACCTCACCAGAGCTGTGACCACTAGGCACTTGCACCTCACCAGAGCTGTGACCACTAGGCACCTGCACCTCACCAGAGCTGTGACCACTAGGCACCTGCACCTCACCAGAGCTGTGACCACTAGGCACCTGCACCTCACCAGAGCTGTGACCACTAGGCACCTGTACCTCACCAGAGCTGTGACCACTAGGCACCTGTACCTAACCTGGGCTGTGACCACTAGGCACCTGCACCTCACCACAGCTGTGACCACAAGGCACCTGCACCTCACCACAGCTGTGACCACAAGGCACCTGCACCTCACCAGAGCTGTTACCACTAGGCACCTCACCTGAGCTGTGACCACTAGGCACCTGCACCTCACCAGAGCTGTGACCACTAGGCACCTGTACCTAACCTGGGCTGTGACCACTAGGCACCTGCACCTCACCACAGCTGTGACCACAAGGCACCTGCACCTCACCAGAGCTGTGACCACAAGGCACCTGCACCTCACCAGAGCTGTTACCACTAGGCACCTCACCTGAGCTGTGACCACTAGGCACCTGCACCTCACCAGAGCTGTGACCACTAGGCACCTGCACCTCACCAGAGCTGTGACCACTAGGCACCTGCACCTCACCAGAGCTGTGACCACTAGGCACCTGCACCTCACCAGAGCTGTGACCACTAGGCACCTGCACCTCACCAGAGCTGTGACCAGTAGGCACCTGCACCTCACCAGAGCTGTGACCACTAGGCACCTGCACCTCACCAGAGCTGTGACCACTAGGCACCTGCACCTCACCAGAGCTGTGACCACTAGGCACCTGCACCTCACCAGAGCTGTGACCACTAGGCACCTGCACCTCACCAGAGCTGTGACCACTAGGCACTTGCACCTCACCAGAGCTGTGACCACTAGGCACCTGCACCTCACCAGAGCTGTGACCACTAGGCACCTGCACCTCACCAGAGCTGTGACCACTAGGCACCTGCACCTCACCAGAGCTGTGACCACTAGGCACCTGCACCTCACCAGAGCTGTTACCACTAGGCACCTCACCTGAGCTGTGACCACTAGGCACCTGCACCTCACCAGAGCTGTGACCACTAGGCACCTGCACCTCACCAGAGCTGTGACCACTAGGCACCTGCACCTCACCAGAGCTGTGACCACTAGGCACCTGCACCTCACCAGAGCTGTGACCACTAGGCACCTGCACCTCACCAGAGCTGTGACCACTAGGCACCTGCACCTCACCAGAGCTGTGACCAGTAGGCACCTGCACCTCACCAGAGCTGTGACCACTAGGCACCTGCACCTCACCAGAGCTGTGACCACTAGGCACCTGTACCTCACCAGAGCTGTGACCACTAGGCACCTGCACCTCACCAGAGCTGTGACCACTAGGCACCTGCACCTCACCAGAGCTGTGACCACTAGGCACTTGCACCTCACCAGAGCTGTGACCACTAGGCACCTGCACCTCACCAGAGCTGTGACCACTAGGCACCTGCACCTCACCAGAGCTGTGACCACTAGGCACCTGCACCTCACCAGAGCTGTGACCACTAGGCACCTGTACCTCACCAGAGCTGTGACCACTAGGCACCTGTACCTAACCTGGGCTGTGACCACTAGGCACCTGCACCTCACCACAGCTGTGACCACAAGGCACCTGCACCTCACCACAGCTGTGACCACAAGGCACCTGCACCTCACCAGAGCTGTTACCACTAGGCACCTCACCTGAGCTGTGACCACTAGGCACCTGCACCTCACCAGAGCTGTGACCACTAGGCACCTGTACCTAACCTGGGCTGTGACCACTAGGCACCTGCACCTCACCACAGCTGTGACCACAAGGCACCTGCACCTCACCAGAGCTGTGACCACAAGGCACCTGCACCTCACCAGAGCTGTGACCACAAGGCACCTCACCTGAGCTGTGACCACTAGGCACCTGCACCTCACCAGAGCTGTGACCACTAGGCACCTGCACCTCACCAGAGCTGTGACCACTAGGCACCTGCACCTCACCAGAGCTGTGACCACTAGGCACCTGCACCTCACCAGAGCTGTGACCACTAGGCACCTGCACCTCACCAGAGCTGTGACCAGTAGGCACCTGCACCTCACCAGAGCTGTGACCACTAGGCACCTGCACCTCACCAGAGCTGTGACCACTAGGCACCTGTACCTCACCAGAGCTGTGACCACTAGGCACCTGCACCTCACCAGAGCTGTGACCACTAGGCACCTGCACCTCACCAGAGCTGTGACCACTAGGCACTTGCACCTCACCAGAGCTGTGACCACTAGGCACCTGCACCTCACCAGAGCTGTGACCACTAGGCACCTGCACCTCACCAGAGCTGTGACCACTAGGCACCTGCACCTCACCAGAGCTGTGACCACTAGGCACCTGTACCTCACCGGGGCTGTGACCACTAGGCACCTGTACCTCACCAGAGCTGTGACCACTAGGCACCTGTACCTCACCAGAGCTGTGACCACTAGGCACCTCACCAGAGCTGTGACGACCACTAGGCATCTGCACCTCACCAGAGCTGTGACCACTAGGCACCTGCACCTCACCAGAGCTGTGACCACTAGGCACCTGCACCTCACCAGAGCTGTGACCACTAGGCACCTGCACCTCACCAGAGCTGTGACCACTAGGCACCTGTACCTCACCAGAGCTGTGACCACTAGGCATCTGTACCTCACCAGAGCTGTGACCACTAGGCACCTGCACCTCACCAGAGCTGTGACCACTAGGCACCTGCACCTCACCAGAGCTGTGACCACTAGGCACCTGCACCTCACCAGAGCTGTGACCACTTGGCACCTGCACCTAACCAGAGCTGTGACCACTTGGCACCTGCACCTCACCGGAGTTGTGACTATTGGGCACCTGCACCTCACCAGAGCTTTGAATACTAGACACCTACACCTTGTTGTAGCTGTGACCACAAGGCACCTGTGCTTCATTGTAGCTGTTGCAGCGGTTCTGGGATCTGTTCCTTTCTAGTAATCTGGGTCAGTTATTGTATTTATTTCTCCATTTTCTGGATCTGGTGGGAGTGATATTAGATGAGACTTGCTTAGACTTTTTAGCCTGGCCTTGCACTCAGCTCTTTGCTGTTTATTTTCAGCCTTCGTCTGACTGTAGTGGAAGTCATAGCCTGGTGCTGGATCTCCTGCTTGCCTGAGTCTTCACAAAGCTAAATACTGCGGTTACTATCATTTATATCTTGTTTTCTGTGGTTTTCTCCTCTCCCATGTAGGGTCAGCTGGTGGCAGACGTACGGGGTCAGGTTTGCCCTTGTCAGGGTGGATTACCTGCATATAGGCAGGTCTCTTTCCTGGGTGAAGGGGTTTTAAGGACAGGGTTTTCCCTGTGTCCGTTTTCTTTATGGTTTACTACTGTTTTGTGTGCGCCTATGGTCTGTTGGTTCACAGCCCGTGGGTATTTGAGGGTTATGGATCAAAAGCGTCCAGTCTGGATGTGACCTGTTAAACTGCCTACACTTACTCAGTGGGATACCTGTGCTTATATCTGGTATGTATCCCATTAAGGTTTTGTCAGACCAGCTAAGCTGGCAATTGAAGTTGCTAAGATTAAGCAGTGGCATCCGACTCTGGTGGCTCCAGGTAAGAAGCCTAAACTCAAGTTACCTGGCCGATTCTCTGGAAATAGACAGGAATTTGTTTCCTTCAGAGAGTCTTGCAAGCTTTATTTCAGGTTGCATCAAGTTTCCTTGAAGGACGAGTTACACAAGGTTGGGCATCGTCATTTGCAGGCTGCAGGGGGTTCCTCAGGCATGGGCTTTCTCCTCTGAAGCCTTGTCCTCGGTGGATAGGTTTTTTCTGCTCTAGGTTTAATCTCGGATAATGCTGGCAGATGGAAAGCTCAGAGGTTTACATCAGGGAGACCCTCCTGTTGAGGTTTTCTGTGCCTCACAGTCTGGATGATGCCATGTTCTCGGCCATCAGAGTAGGTAGACGGATTAGAGAAAGGCATAATGATCTTTACTCTACTTCACCTTTCATGCCTGCTGATGGGGAGGAACCCATGCAACTGGGTACATTAGTTGGCCACATGAGGAGGGGGAGAAGGTTCAGTTTAGAGGACGGTGCTTCTTATGCAATTGTACCGGACATTTTGTTTGGAAATGTCCTCGTCGTTGGTCTCAGCCGGAGGAACCAGGGGGCCTGGAGGTTGGAGGGAAGTTCCCTCGAGGTCCACAGATTGCTTGAATGATGTCCTCCAGGCTGGCTCTTCCCGCTGAGATCCTTCTTGGGGTAATAGGGATCCGGTCACAGTTTTTCTAGACTGTGGAGTTGGTGTAAACGTAATCCATCAGGAAATGCTCTGCATAATCCTGTGGTGGATTGGAAGAGGGGAGACATCTCTAGAGGGAGTCCTCACTGTAATTCTTGTATATCTAAAAATGAGGTTTTCAGTGCAGATTGATAAATTACCTGAATATATTGCTGATTTCTCTGATGTCCATGCTCCGGAGGCGTCAGACAAGATACCACCTCACAGGGAGGGGGATTGTTCTATTGAACGTACCCCAGACTGTAAGCTGCCAAAAAGCCATATGTACAACCTGACGGCTCCTGAGAGACGGGCTCTAAAGGCTTATATCCAGGACAGTTTGAGAAAGGGGCCCATACGTCACTCGAATTCTCCTCTGACCGCCAGGTTTTTTACGTCAAGCATAATCCTTACCCATTGCCTCTCATTCCGGACCAGTTTTCTCAGTTTAATGGTGCCAACTGGTTCTCAAAGTTTGATCATTTGATTCGGATTAAGGAAGAGGACAAATGGAAAACCACCTTTAACACACCCGAAGGGCATTATGAGAACCTGCTGATGCCTTTTGGGCTAACAAATGCCCCTGCAGTTTTCCGGTCCTTTATTAATGAAGTTCTCTATAAATTTATCAACCACTTTGTTCTGGTATATCTCCAACAAGTTCTTATCTTTTCGCCAGATTTGGATTCACCGATTTCTCATGTTTGTCAAGTTCTTCAAGAATTGTGCGATAATTTGTTTACTAAAAAGGAGAAATGAATCATAGACTGGTAGAGTTGGAAGGGACCTCCGGGGTCATCGGGTCCTCTGGGGTCATCGGGTCCTCTGGGGTCATCGGGTCCTCCGGGGTCATCGGGTCCTCTGGGGTCATCGGGTCCTCTGGGGTCATCGGGTCCTCCGGGGTCATCGGGTCCAACCCCCTGCTCAGTGCAGGATCACTAAATCATCCCATACAGATGTCTGTCCGCCTCTGAACACTTCCATTGAAGGAGAACTCCCCTCCTCCCGTATGTGTTTTTCTGTACAGGAGATCACATTTCTGGGACTCATTATTACCCTGAGAGGTTGCAAGCTGGATCTGGGCGGTATGGGACTGGGTGCTACCAGAGAATGTGATGGCACTTCAGAGGTTTCTGGGGTTCTCCATTTACTATAAAAAAATTTATTGGATGATTTTTGGTGGTGGTCAAACCTCTGACTGATATGACAAAGAAAGGGGGTTTCGCTTTTAGATGGTCCCCGAGGGCATTACAGTATTTTCATTCCCTTAAAAGATGCTTTGAAACGGCTGTGGCTCTACTGTAACCAGAGTCATCCAGACCTTTCGGTATTATTGTATCTTGACGCCACCAGGAAGTCCTGGTAGAGTTAAGATTGATAGTGGGCGACGCCCGCTCTACTTGATTGGTTGCACAACTGGCTCGCCTGCAGGTCCTGGTAGGCCAGTTTAGTTAATCTGCAGCTGCAAGTGCTTGTCATGCAAGGTAGCGGGACCCCGCTGCAGGTGCGTATTGGGCCACCTCAAAGACCCTTCGTTGTTGCCGGCTCACAAGAAAACACCCCACTTTGTGTTGAAGAGCAGAGCAGGGTCAGCATTACCGAGGCCACATTGCCATCAAGCAGCTGTGTCGGTGGTGCTGCTGAAGGCACTTCCCCCACCCCCCTCCATCCATGTCTTGGAAGAATTCTAGTCAGCAGCAGGGAGCATACAGCGTTGGGGGGCCCGTACGTCACAGACGGGCTCCACTCACAGCAGGAGCGCACCAGGGAGCTGGCAGTGGCGCACTGCACCCCCTCACATGAGTTCCCCGTACACTGAATTACGACAGCAGGGAGGCTACACGGACGGGCGACACAGACCTACAGCTGCCTCATACACCATGAGGACAGCTGGGTGCCCACAGCGCCGGGGACAGGGGACAGCCAGTAAGCTGCGCACAGCACCTTCCAGGACTTTGACCAATTGACCCTATCAGGAGCTGGGGGTGTGAGAGGGGCGTTCCTCTTGTCAAACCCCTAGCTTTCGGTGGCGTCAAGGTACAATAATACCAGACCTTTCATGGTGGAGGTTGGCACCTTGGAGGTTGGGGTTGGAGTCGCGCTTTCTCAGGGTACCGATATGTTGCAAGAGCTTCATCCTTGTGGGGGGTTTTCACGCAAATTTACTACTGCAGAGCAAAATTACGACATTGGTGATAGAGCGCGGTTGTCCATTAAGTGAGCTTTTGAGGAGTGGCGTCATCTCCTTGAAGGGGCTTGGCATAAGGTGACGGTTTTTATGGATGACAAAAACCTGATCTATTTAGAGTCAGCTGAAAGACTCAAGTCAAGACAGGCGCGGTGGGCACTATTTTTCTTGCGTTTCGACTTTTATAGTTACATATCATCCTGGCAGTAGAAATGTTCAAAGCTGATGCCCTTTTGAGGAGTTTTGTCCCGGGGGTTTCGGACGCGCCTCCTGCGCACATTCTTTCTGAGGGGGTTGTGGTGTCAGCAGTTTCACTGGATTAGGAGGAGCAGGTCCGTGGGGCAGAGGATTCAGGATTTAGTGTTTTGTTCCTGTTCATCTGAGGCTGCAGGTAATAGCGGAGGTTCATGGCTCCCTGTTAGATGGCCATCAGAGGATTAAGAATGCTTGAAAATGACTCACAATAAGATTTTGGTGGCCGTTTTTACAATGAGATGTATTTCGTTTTGTCTCTTCTTGTGAGGTTTGTACCAGAACAAAATTGTCTCATAATTGTAAGGCCTAGGGTGTACCTGGCTAAATAAACAATTACCAAGAAATAGCCTAGTGGTTATACCCTCCCAAACACAGAACAAATGTACGTCAGCCAGTCTGAACCTTCAACCAATCAACTCTGCAGTCACCTGAGCCCTCCAGGCCCTTCCCCTATAGCCCTGTGATGGGGCCTCATATACCCACAGTTGCACCTACAGGGGGTCCACACTGACTGGTCACTAGGGGCATCTCCTCCCAGCTTTGTCTTCCATCATCTAGTCTCTAACCCATGGTAACATAAGTCCCTGTGGCAGAGTGGGCCCCCTTGATATAGGGCCCAGACATATTACTCGCCCCTGGATGTGACTACAATACTTTAGTCCCTGTTTTCAGTTACAAGATTCCGGACAGTGGAGAACCCCTGGAGGTTCAGTAACCAATAGATTTGAGACAAAGGGAAGGTTGGGGCCAACTTGAGGTTTCAATCCCCGATCACCATCACTGGCATAGAACCTGGTCTAGACACACAAGGATGCGGCTCAGAGTCTGTTGGTTCCATCCTGATCAAGTCCGAGCTCCCATCCTGGTGACTCCTTGGCTTTCATTTTAGGGACCTATTTGAATAAAGATTGTGTTTAGAGTCCAAAGAACTGACCTGCAACCAAAGAGAGCCTGGCCTTCTGAACAGTGATGAGGACAGAAGAGTGGGCCCCAGAGCAAAGGTCAAAATGGGCCCCACATTACGGTATAGGAAAGTGGAGCCTAATGTTTGTTCCCCATCCCCTCCATGGTCCTACATCTATAGAGGACTGAGGCCACAGGCACCGAGGGCCCTAAACCAGATGCATGGTTTGCCTCTAAGGCCATTTTCACAAAGATGAGACAATCACTTGGGATTTGTGCGTTCTTTTGAATGGGGTCAAATAAATGAAAATGTATTTCCCCACATTGCATTGTGGTGTGCAAAACAAATTGCAGCAAGCTCTATCTTTGGGTCTTCCCTCAGAAAGTCTCACCCATTGTTTTCAATAGGGCCAGAAAACACACTGCACGGCGTGCGAGGTGCACACAAGTGCGACGATCCTCCATCGCGGCTGAAAGCTGGAGGAACGCAACTGTACTGGAGTGCCGGGAGGCGTTTTTGACATGAAAGCACCTTCCAGAGCGCGAGATCACGTGCGGCAGTGTGAAATTAGGCTTTGGTACATAGAGCCTTGATGAGGATCGGTGGAGGGTGTAGAGCTCTGATCCATCAGTCATTACAGCAGACAATCACACATGAGATGTGAACATTGCACATGAATGTCCACCCCACCACACCCACAGTGCACCCCACAATCCCTCACTCCACCACACCATCATGCACCCCACCTGTACTCCTCCACCATTCAGCCACCACATCCGCAGTACACCCCAAATTGCCATCATGCACCCAATCATCTACTCCTCTAGTCTCAACACTCACAGTGCACCCCACAATCACCTCGCTCCACAACTCTGCCATGTACCCCACCATCTACTCCTCCATAATCCAGCCTAAGCACACCTGCAGTGCACCCCATAATCCCTCACTACAATACCCCATCAAGTACCCCAACATCTACTAAAACGTCCAGCCCCAACCCCTGCAATGTATCCCACCTTCTACTCCTCCACCGTCCAGCCCCCACACCCACTGTGCACCCCACAATCCTTCACTGCAGCACCCCATCATGTACTCCAAAGTCTACTCCACTGTCCAGCCACCACACCCTCAGTATACCCCACCTTCTACTTCTCCACCATCTAACTGCCAAACCTGCAATGCACCCCACAATCCCTCACTCCACCTCACCATGATATACCCCACCATAAACTCCTCCATCCAGCCTCCGCACACGTGCAGTCCACACCAAAATCCTTCACTGCAAGCCCCCATTATGCACCTCAAAAGGCCAATTCCACCATCCAGCCCCCACACGGGGTACCCCACCTTCTCCACCATTCAGTCCCCATACCTACAGTGCACCCCAAAATTCCTAACTCCAATCCCTTATCATGCACACCAACATCTACTCCACCATCCAGCCCCCACAAGTGCAGTGTACCTCACCTTCTACTCCTACATCATCCAGCCCCTACACCCACAGTGCACCCTACAATCCGTCGCTCCAACACCCCATCATGTACCCCGCCTTTTATTCCTCCACTGTCCAGCCTGTACCCCCACACCACAATCCCTCACTCTACCACCCCATCTTGTACCTCACATTCTACTCTTCCACCCTCCCCACCCGCAATTCCTCAATGGAAATCCTTCACTCCATCACCCCATTATGTACCCCACTTCCTACTCCTCTATCATCCAGCTTCCACCCCCACAATCCCTCACTGCAAGACCACATCATGTACCCCAATGTCTACTCCACTCTGCAACCCACAATCCCATACTCTACCACTGGATTATGAACCCAACCTTCTCCTCCTCCATCACACACAGCGCAAACTAACAATCCCTCACTCCACCACCTCACCATGTACCCAACCACCGTTCAGACCCTACACCAGCAGTGCACCCCACAATCCCTAACTGCAACACCCCGCAGTGTACCCCACCTTGTACTCCTCTAATCTTCCTGCCTCCACACCTGCAGTGCACCCTACAATCCATCACTCCACCACCCCATTATGTACCCCAATGCCTACTCCTCTAACATCCAGCCCCCACACCCAGAGTGCACCCCACAATCCCTGACTCCACTTCTCCATTATGTACCTCATCTTCTGCTCCTCCATCATCCAGTCCCCACAGTGCACCCCGAATCCCTCAATCCACCAGCTCCCTATGTACCCCACATTTTTTCCTCCACAGTGCACTCCACAATCCTTCATTCTACCACCCCACCATGTATCCCATCTTCCACTCCTCTAATGCACCCCAAAATCCCAGACTCCACCATCGGATTATGAACCCCACCTTTTACTCCTCCATCATCTAGCATACCACACACAGCGCAAACTAACAATCCCTCACTCCACCACCCCACCATGTACCCCACCATTTACTCCTGCAGCATGCAGCCCAAACACCAACAGTGCACCCCACAATCCCTCACTCCACCACCCCACCATGTACCCCACCATTTACTCCTGCAGCATGCAGCCCAAACACCAACAGTGCACCCCACAATCCCTCACTCCACCACCCCACCATGTACCCCACCATTTACTCCTGCAGCATGCAGCCCGAACACCAACAGTGCACCCCACAATCCCTCACTCCACCACCCCACCATGTACCCCACCATTTACTCCTGCAGCATGCAGCCCAAACACCAACAGTGCACCCCACAATCCCTCACTCCACCACCCCACCATGTACCCCACCATTTACTCCTGCAGCATGCAGCCCGAACACCAACAGTGCACCCCACAATCCCTCACTCCACCACCCCACCATGTACCCCACCATTTACTCCTGCAGCATGCAGCCCAAACACCAACAGTGCACCCCACAATCCCTCACTCCACCACCCCACCATGTACCCCACCATTTACTCCTGCAGCATGCAGCCCAAACACCAACAGTGCACCCCACAATCCCTCACTCCACCACCCCACCATGTACCCCACCATTTACTCCTGCAGCATGCAGCCCGAACACCAACAGTGCACCCCACAATCCCTCACTCCACCACCCCACCATGTACCCCACCATTTACTCCTGCAGCATGCAGCCCCCACACCAACAGTGCACCCCACAATCCCTCACTCCACCACCCCACCATGTACCCCACCATTTGCTCCTGCAGCATGCAGCCCGAACACCAACAGTGCACCCCACAATCCCTCACTCCACCACCCCACCATGTACCCCACCATTTACTCCTGCAGCATGCAGCCCAAACACCAACAGTGCACCCCACAATCCCTCACTCCACCACCCCACCATGTACCCCACCATTTACTCCTGCAGCATGCAGCCCCCACACCAACAGTGCACCCCACAATCCCTCACTCCACCACCCCACCATGTACCCCACCATTTGCTCCTGCAGCATGCAGCCCGAACACCAACAGTGCACCCCACAATCCCTCACTCCACCACCCCACCATGTACCCCACCATTTACTCCTGCAGCATGCAGCCCAAACACCAACAGTGCACCCCACAATCCCTCACTCCACCACCCCACCATGTACCCCACCATTTACTCCTGCAGCATGCAGCCCCCACACCAACAGTGCACCCCACAATCCCTCACTCCACCACCCCACCATGTACCCCACCATTTACTCCTGCAGCATGCAGCCCGAACACCAACAGTGCACCCCACAATCCCTCACTCCACCACCCCACCATGTACCCCACCATTTACTCCTGCAGCATGCAGCCCCCACACCAACAGTGCACCCCACAATCCCTCACTCCACCACCCCACCATGTACCCCACCATTTACTCCTGCAGCATGCAGCCCCCACACCAACAGTGCACCCCACAATCCCTCACTCCACCACCCCACCATGTACCCCACCATTTACTCCTGCAGCATGCAGCCCGAACACCAACAGTGCACCCCACAATCCCTCACTCCACCACCCCACCATGTACCCCACCATTTACTCCTGCAGCATGCAGCCCCCACACCAACAGTGCACCCCACAATCCCTCACTCCACCACCCCACCATGTACCCCACCATTTGCTCCTGCAGCATGCAGCCCGAACACCAACAGTGCACCCCACAATCCCTCACTCCACCACCCCACCATGTACCCCACCATTTGCTCCTGCAGCATGCAGCCCTCACACCAACAGTGCACCCCACAATCCCTCACTCCACCACCCCACCATGTACCCCACCATTTACTCCTGCAGCATGCAGCCCGAACACCAACAGTGCACCCCACAATCCCTCACTCCACCACCCCACCATGTACCCCACCATTTACTCCTGCAGCATGCAGCCCCCACACCAACAGTGCACCCCACAATCCCTCACTCCAACACCCAATCATGCACCCCACCTTCTATTCCTCCACCGTTCAACCCCAATGCATATAGTACACCCCACAATCCCTTTCTCCACTACACCACCTTCTACTCCTCCACCGTCCATGCCACGACACCCACAGTGCACACCCCAATCCCTCATTTCACCACCCCACTATGTACTCCGCCTTTCACACCTCCAGCTTGTAGCCCCCATACCCCCAGTGTACCAATAGTCCTTCACGTGAACGTCTCCCACCTTGATGGACGGACTCCTCTGCGCCGTACTAATCATCCAGAGTCTTGGCACATCACTCCATTTACCTTGAATACCAACATTTCCTATTTTCTTGGTGAATAAGAGGCGGGGCTTAGTGCCCGCGAGATCCACATAGTGCGACCGCTTATACGATACGTATAAATCATGGCGGCCACGTGGGACACATTAACCCTCAGGAGGAAAATGTGTAAATGATAAAAATGCACTTCACAAAATGAACGGCGGCGTCTACGGATCCCCAAAGCTGCCCAATCCCTGCATCAACCCTGAAACAGGCTGGGCCGGCGGACGTGGGGGCGGAGCGGCCGGTATACCGCCCTCCTCTCGTTACCTGTTTCTTAAAGTCCATGATGCGCCTTTCCATCAGCCGTAGGGCCTCTTCCCGCAGCTTCTGCGCCCGCTCGATTTTTATGCTGCTGCGGAGACGACTGTAACATCTTAAGACGACGGTGGAAGCGACAAAGCAGCAGAACGTGGCGAGTAATAAATGGTTAATGGCGAATTCCAGCAGGAACCAGAACATGATAGCGGCGCGGCTTCTGTCCTCCAGGAAGGATCCTCAGGGTGACTCTGCACCGCTGACCACTAGTGGAGTACTGGGGCGGCAGGAGAAATGAGGCTTTGGCGCCCCCCAAAAGACTATGTAATCTCCCGGAACGGTCGCTCCAGCTCTTCCTGCCAACTGTGCCCGTAGAGCGACAGCTGAGGCGACCCGCATGCCTATCGGGGACTAATCCTGCATCAGAAACTGGATCGGAGCGCTCCAAAAATAGACGCTCAGGACAAGACCGCGCCAAACTCCAGGAGTTAACCCCTTAGCTGCTGGGAAACAACGGTCACAATGTGAGACTTCACTGAGGCCCTGCTCCATAGTCGGGGGCTGACAGAAGCCATTGGTGCGCTCTGTACGTGGGACCAGACCCTCGGATAAGTGAAGGGGGCAGACACGGGATAACCACGGCCACACGGGAGCAGACATGATCAGAGATACAATCAGATCTTAAGCTGCTTTTACACGAACGAAGATCGTTAACAGAAAAATCGCTGGACAGTTGGAATCTGAAGCACAATCATTCAGTGGAAACGCGGCCAACGACTGGACGACGAGACGACGAGAGAGAATGGGTAACTTCATACAGACATAAAGCCATTGTTGGCCGTTTAGCTGCGGGTTCGCTTTAAACAGCGTTGATTCAGCCGCTCTCATCTCCGAGGTCAGAGGACCGAACAGTCCTGTTAGACCGAACGTGACGTCGTTAGCTGTACAATTAGCGCCAAGTGTAAAAATACCCTTCAGCTGGCCCACAGGAGATAGTTGGCATGCCGTCAACCTGTATCTCTTCCAAAATCCTGTACATATGCATGACCAGCTGAGCATTCATGTGTTCTCAATGGAGGAGGGGTGTAAGCAACTGACTGACCCCTCGTCACCCTCCACCAGACCCCTCCTCACCCATCTCTAAACCCCTCGTCACCCTCCACCAGACCCCTCATCGTTCATCTCTAGACCCCGCGTTACCCTCCACCAGACCCCTCGTCACCCATCTCTAGACCCCTCGTCACCCTCCACCAGACCCCTCCTCACCCATCTCTAGACCCCGCGTTACCCTCCCCCAGACCCCTCGTCACCCTCCACCAGACCCCTCATCGTTCATCTCTAGACCCCTTATCACCCTCCACCAGACCCCTCCTCACCCATCTCTAGACCCCGCGTTACCCTCCCCCAGACCCCTGCTCACCCATCTCTAGACCCCTCGTCACCCTCCACCAGACCCCTCATCGTTCATCTCTAGACCCCGCGTTACCCTCCCCCAGACCCCTGCTCACCCATCTCTAGACCCCTCGTCACCCTCCACCAGACCCCTCATCGTTCATCTCTAGACCCCACGTTACCCTCCCCCAGACCCCTCGTCGCCCATCTTTAGACCCCTAATCACCTTCTGCCAGACCCCTCGTCATCCATCTCTAGACCCCTCATCACCCTCCCCCAGACCCCTTGTCGCCCATCTTTAGACCCCTAATCACCTTCTGCCAGACCCCTCGTCATCCATCTCTAGACCCCTCATCACCCTCCGCCAGACCCCTCGTCGCCCATCTTTAGACCCCTAATCACCTTCTGCCAGACCCCTCGTCACCCTCCGCCAGACCCCTCGTCGCCCATCTCTAGACCCCTTATCACCCTCCACCAGAGCCCTCGTCATCCATCTTTAGACCCCTCGTCACCCTCCGCCAGACCCCTTCTCGCCCATCTCCAGACCCCTCGTCACCCTCTGCCAAACCCCTCCCTCTATAAGAGCCATAAAATTCATTAACCCTGTCCCCTCCCAGCACTAATGCAGAAAGTGTTAAACTGCATAATAATGAAGACGACGATGAGGGGCATCCT